>NC_079452.1:55250589-55332526 GCF_903798145.1 Danio aesculapii
CAAATCCAGAGAACTACTAATAACCTTAAAGTGAGTCTAATTTTTCCAGAGTGATGTAATGAATATACAGCAGTGTGAAGTGAAAGACTGCAAATGCAAAATAAGTTGACAAAATAAGACATGTTGACAGAAGAAGGTCAAAAGCAATGACTGCAACACTGCATCAACCCAACAACAGCTGATGGCAACATAACCCTGAACATGACACCGCTGGATATCATGGAAATGCACGATGTACAGTTAAACAGTTCATTAACTGACAATCTGAATAAACTGAGAAGCGGAATACTTATACCGCTTCTTTCCCTGCAGGAATCTCTACCAAACATCCGTTAATTAGCTCGTCTTAAACCAAGGAAGCCAAGCAGATTAATTAAAGCAGGTGCTTTGAACAAATAACTCTCACACGCAACCCTAATTTTAATAACTCTTTACAACAGTCGCCCGATGGCATCTTGTCTTGACGTTGTTGGTCTACTCAAGAGAGTTGTTTTGAATTGAAATATAGAACAACATTTCTGATGTAAAAGCAAGGCTTCTTTGGGCTTGATACAAGATTCATAGATATGTCCTTAAGTTAAATGTGCAACCTTTACAGCACAGAAAGACTTTTTAAAGAAACACTTTTTTTTAATAAGTTACATTTTACAACTCCCCTAAAGTTAAACAGATGAATTTGAGTTTAAGGGAAAGTTTCGGAACTGTAGGAACTTTTCAAACATTGCTAAATATATCAACACACTTGCTGCAGTCATGGTATGGCAAGTTCGTTGATTATTACACTGAAATGACATTATAGGCTCTATTTTGACGATCCATGTGCAAAGTCCAAAGTGCAGGGCGCAAGCGCATTAAGGGCATGTCAGAATCCACTTTTGCTATTTTAAGGACGGAAAAATCCACTTTGCGCCGTGGCGGATGGTCTAACAGGTTTGAGCTTATTCTCTTCATGAGTTAAAGGTCTGTTTTGAGAATAAACCAATCAGAGTCTCTTCTCCCATTCCCTTTAGGAGCTAGTTGTGCAGTGCCATAGCGCATTTGCTATTTACATGGCCGACTTTGTAAGTGGAAAAACTGAACACTTCACTAGAGAGAAAACGGTTAAACAGAGCATCTACAGCGTGAGAATGAGAGATGAGCCTCCTCATTGTTTACTTTCACTTTCACGCTCGTGGATAGGGAAACGCGTTGTACGAACAGATATCCATTAGCCTATACATAATTAATTTAGTTTGTTAAGCGCAAAGATTTGTTTCAAAACTATTTCTAAATTCAGTTCAAATTTCCAGCAAACGAATAAATGAACAATAATAACGAAGTGTGGTCAAAAAACTGAGCTATATCCTAATACACAGGCTGTGCCCCATATGATCTAAAACCTGACAGGTGGGCAAATCTAAGCTTGTTTTTAATAAAAAAATATAAATATGCATATAATAAGTAATACTGCTAATAATGGTAACATTATATGAAAGCAAATTGTTATGAATAAACTGAAAAAGCCCCCCGAGATAAAGGCATGGAGGCAGTGGTGTATTAAGCAATGTGTAAACGAGGCGCACAACTAACGCGCTCTGCTCTGGACAATAGACCAGCTTTGATCTGGTCTATTGAACCGTCTATTTAAGTTCCTCAAAATAGCAACGCGCCAGCATTTTTTTACCTTTTTTAGATCAGAACGCCTATGGGTGCACATATGAGCACAAATGCATTTGCTATTTAAACAGCGTGGTGCAAAACGTCAAAACGACTCCTGCGCCGAGCTGAAACTAACAAACAACAATTGCATCGCGCCTTGCGCCGCATTGCGCCGGGTGTATGATAGGGCCCTAAAGTTCCTAGAGATACTGGCCTAGAAATCAGCAATTTTTTTATTTATATCGGTCAATCATGCAACTACAAAAGGGTCAAGCTTCATATTGAAATTATTATCAAAACCATTTTTGAGTGAGATGCTATTGGTCTAATCAGAATCAATGATTTATGCTAGGTTAAGCTAAAAGTGCTCCTGTCAGACTTGTAGATCAGTTGAATGGATTCAGAATTGATAACAATTGATGTATAAATAACATCAAACTTGGGCTGGTAGAAAACGTCCTACAACTAAATGAAAATAGCAGGTGTCACGGTGGTGCAGTGGGTAGCATGATAGCCTCACAGCAAGAAGGTCACTGGTTCAAGCCCTGGCTGAGTCAGTTGGCATTTCTGTGTGGAGTTTGCATGCTCTCCCCGTGTTCGTGTAGATTTCCTACGAGTGATCTGGTTTCCCTCACAGTCCAAAGACATGCAGTATAGGTGAATTGAAAAAGCTAAATTGGCTGTAGTGTATGTGTGTGGGTGTTTCCCAGTGTTGGGTTGCAGCTGTAAGGGCATCCGCTGCGTAAAACATAAGCTGGATAAGTTGGTGTTTCATTCCGCTGCTTAATAAAGGGACTAAGCTGAAAGGAAAATTCATGAATTAATGAATAAATGAAAATAAAAAACCTCAGAAAACCTCGAAACCTCAGCTTGAAAAATATAGTGCTTTCTTAGGGCCTCTGCAATCAAATAATCACTCTAATGTCAAAAATCTCTGGGTCATTTTTGACTCAGATATGAAATTTGACAAGCAAATAAACTCTGTGGTTAGAGCCAGCTTTTTCCAACTAAAGCAACTAAGAAAGTTAAAGCCCTTTCTTTCTTTTAAAGACTTGGAGACTGAAAGTTATTCACACTTTTATCTCTTCTAGGCTCGATTATTGTAATGCACTGCACACTGGCATCAGTCAGTCATCACTCTTACAGATAGTCCAAAATGCAGCAGCCCGTTTTTTAAAGGGACAAAAAAAAATAAAAAATAAAAATAAGAGTAAACATATTTCTCCCATCCAGGCCACTCTTCACTGGCTCCCTGTGAAACTGAGAATTGATTTTAAAGTTTTAACTTGTGTATTTAAAGCTGTACATGGACTTGTCCTGGCCTATATATCTGGACTTTTAAGTTTGTATTCTCCCCCAAGATCCCTTAGGTCTTCCACTCAGCTTCTGCTAATTGTTTCTAAATCCTGCTTGAAAACAAAAGGAGACAGAGGCTTCTCACCAAAACTTTGGAACACGTTACCTTTAGAAATTAGAGCTTCATCTACATTAAGTCTTTTTTAAATAAAAATCAGTCAAAACCTACCTCTTCTCTCTGGCCTATTGATAGAAATGACTCATTGACTATATAGATTTTTAAAATTTATTTTTAGTTTTAAAATTTTATTGCAGCATATATTGTCCTGTCTCTCAAATTGTTTGTTATTTTTGTCATGTTTGTGAAGCACTTAGGTCAACATTCATTTTGTTTTAAGGTGCTATATAAATAATGTTGACCTTGATCAAACTCAACTGTAAAGGGGAGTTATTTTTTTTTAATGAGAAAAATTTCGTATATAACTTTAACCATCTCAAAGCCTTCATAACCGTGATCTTTACCAACCTGAAGCAAAGTTTTTCAATCTACTGTACCTGTGCAAACAAAAAAAAAATGTAACAAACAGTTTGAAGGAAATATACACATATTCCTGCCAGGTTTGGCCATTTTAGTATATTAAGTCGATACCAGATGACTTTGGCTTACCAAAACCTGGGCCTCTACGGAAATCATACTGATTTGCAATGGGGAAGCAATAAGTGTGTCATATTCTATTTCATTGACTCTGAGGAGCAGAGAGTCCCTAAGCTGATTATTGTTATATCATTACACCACCAGAGAGATGCTTCAGAGACTGTATGGAGTTTGTTACTGTAGTAGTTTTTATCTTATGTGTTTTCACTCAGTAAATGAGTGATAGGATGTGTGAAGAGCTTTACTAGGAGCTTCTGCCTGCTGTGCCTTATTTCTTTTTTGCACTAAACACTAAACACATCAATTTAACTATGTTTTCTGCATTTATACAGCATTTGCTTGCTGATACATTACTAATTAAGTGAAAACCTATATTTTTGTAATTTTATCCTTTTTAAATTAGTTTTAGTATTACTAATTTCATCGATATAATGATCACACTTTACAATAATCAGTAGTTAATGTAAAGAATTTACTAAGCATAGTTCAACTAAGTTAGTTAATATTAGTTAATGCACCATAAGGTAACATGAACTAACAATAAACAACTGTATTTTCATTAACTAACAATAACTAACATGAACAAATAATCCAACAAATGTGTTGTTCATTGTTTGTTCGTGTTAGTAAATGAATTATCTAACATTAACTAATACAACCTTATTGTAATGTGTTGCTGATTTAATATGCTAATGTTCACAAATGTGCAATCAAAAGAAAGCTCTTCTGCTCCACAATGTTTATTTTCTATTATTTGTAAGAAATTATTCTAACATGCTAATTGGGTGCTCAGTAAAAAAATAGTGTTTATCAATGTAAATATGTATTAATTATTGCAAAAACAATGGTGTTTTTTTATATTTTAGAGTTCATGAGTAAATATAACAAATGTTCATTTGTTGTGTTTGAAATTGAAATATTGATTTCTGAACTTTTCTGAAGTTTTTGTGTAATGTAGCTGTGTGAACGTAAACAACTTCTTAGAATGTAAGACACTCAAAGTTCAATGCAAATGGAGACATTGGCTTTTACACATTTAGCTTAGTAAAGCCTATACAGTAAACTAATTTTGGGGGGGCTACAAAAAAATACATTCGGGTTAATGATGTCATAAACCCTTTGGTTTACACCCCAGGAAACATACAGCCAAGGGGTGTGGTCACAGAGGCATTGTAAAATGAGTAGTAGAGAAAGGTAAAATGCTATCTAAACACTGCTTTGTTCATGGAGCCTGTTTTGTTTCTGTATTTGGGCTTCCAAGGGACATGACAGAAAGATGTTTCTAAATACCTGAATAGCATTTGAATTTGTCCTAGCCTACTATAGTACAATGTCATTACTATTGCATTTTTTATAACTTGATTAAACCTCAAAATGTGAACAAAAACACTAACCAAAGTAGACAGTTTTTCCTGCTACCTATTATAAACAGGGTCTTTACTGCCATCTAGCATCATACCATTTTCTATATACAGTAGTATGGGATGTCTTGGTAAAAAAACAAAAAAAAAAAAAAAAACTGACCATTGTAATCAGTGTTGGGCGTAATGAATTAGAAGTAACGCGAGTTATGTAATAATATTACTTTTTAAAGTAACAATTAAAGTAATGTATGACTTTTCAAAATTAAGTAATGATAATTGTTTTACTTTTAAAATTGTAATGCACATTATTTTTTAGTTTAGTTAATTCACTTTACAAAAAAATGCTGAATTAAATGTAGTCACGTTGAATCCTGCACGCAATGGGAGAATGCAGGAGCAGACACAAATGAAGATGGCAGAGCCTTACATTTCTGTAATGGAAATAGTCTCAATATTTTGAACACATGGAAAAGGAAAAGAGGATTATCTGAATGGACAGTGATTTTACTTTGTAATGAGAAAAAAAGTACAAAAGTAGCAAAAGCGTTGCTTAAAGCTTTCATTAATCTATATAAATGGCATGCAGAGCGCTGGGTCAGGAAGTTCTCAGAAGATAAAATTATCCAACATTCATTTTTTATGTGCGTGTGTTTTAAGGTAAATGAAGGCTATACAGTGCAATGTTATTTGCAGAGCTCCTCTATTTCAATAGAAAATAAAAAAGCCTGTAGGTTCTGAAAGAGATCAAGCCTCAGCCAGGTCAGAAAAAGTAATGCAAAAGTAACGTAACACATTACTTACCATAAAAAGTAACTAAGTTATGCAAACAGTTACTTTTTTGGGGAGTAACTCAATGCATTGCATTACTTTCAACAGTAATGTTCCCCAACACTGATTGTAATACTTTGGAATGAAATAAAGGTATATTTGTAACAAAAAGTATTGGAATGTTTGGTTACTTTTTTTTACTAATGCTGTTCACTTTCTGAGGTAAAACCAAGTTATATAAAATTGCATGCAATTGCAATGACATTGTACTGAGTAGGCTAGGACAAATAAATACGCAATTTTGGGTGTTTAGAAAGAGTATTTTACTTTATTATGTCTATTTTGCCTGCTATAAACTAATTTAAAGCAACAGTTTCCCTCAAATGCTGCTGGCTTGACCACATTCCTCCACTTACAAAAGAACAAAAACATACCATTCCAAAACATCTTACAAGAGTCGTGTTTGCTTGTGTTTAGCTTCATTTTCTATGTCTGATTTAGGTTCAAACTGATACAGCTGCACTGACATTATTTACACATAACGTTACACATAACATTTGCACATGATGTTTCCTGGTGACGTGGAGCCATGAATTCACGAATCACGATACGTTAGCTGACCAATCAGAACCTGTTAACTCTTACGTTCACACATACACTCATACACTACAGCCAATTTAGTTTTATTCAATTCACATATAGCGCATGTCTTTGGATTGTGGGGGGAAACCAGAACATGCAGAGGAAATGCACGCAAACACGAGGAGAACATGCAAACTCCACACAGAAATGCCAACTGTTCCATTCGGGACTTGAACCAGTGTCTTTCTTGCTGTGAGGAAACCGTGCTAACCACTGAGCCACTCAAATTAATAATAATAATAATAATAATAATAATAATAATAATAATAATTGTACATTCTTTAATCTTCAAAATGCTTAGAATCGTTATGTTGTGAAGCAAACGCAACAATTGCCATTTACTTTTAAATCTCTTTAGATAAAAGCATCCACTAAACGGACAATAATAACAGAAGTGGTCTTTGTGCTCTTCCTTTAAATCCACTCATGTACAGTAGATCACAGAGAGCGAACTGACAACCAGCTTCAAATTAACCTAAGTGGAAAATTGTCTGTGCTTTATAATAACCCGTCTGGAGAATTTAACCCCAACACTCTCTTGTTTTTCCTCTTTTTCTTTTCCTCTCTATTCCTCTGTGTCTTTCATACTGTAACGTTCTGTTTCTTTATGCTGCCTTCCTTAAGGACATCCCAAAAGTTTCCCGGATCACAACAACAAGTAAATTGCCTGTGAGCAGTGCGGTAATGAGGAGAGAGAGCACGGGGCCCAAAGACTGCCAGATGGTGAAGGTAAATCTTTAGGGCCCTTATACTCTAATGGCCACTTCCTTACCCTTTGGACTAAATGGGGTGACTTTATGTTCATTGCATCTCAGTGTATCCCTTAGCCATTTAAGATCATTTACAACTTTGTATTAAATTTCGTTCAAGAATAAGCTTTGAGGCCTCAGCAGTTTTCTTCTGATCAATGGTATATTGAACCGCTGCTGTTGGACCCAGGAGAAAATATTGCTGCTCCATTTAGTTAAGGGGGAATGGGGTTTTCCTTTCGTAGCATCCAAATGGAACTAATCAGAATGATTGTATTCAAACAGTTTCCATTAACACTGCCATTAGCTCACCAATGGAAGACAATAGCAGGGATCAGAAGATTATGCTTCTTCACTTGATACATCATTCCTAACATATTTTCATTGGTTAAAACTGATTCATGCACTATACTTTCATTGTTTAGAAGTGACCAATATTTTTGATTTCTCAGGTCTAAACTATTTCCATATTGCGTTCTGTCAACATTAAGGCACTGTCATGAACATGTTGTATCACTATGGAGACCTGAGGAGAAGCAGGGATTAAGTCCTTACCGTTAAAATATTTGTTCTGTCTGTTAAATGTATTTTAGACGTTGGGCTCTATAAAACACCTGGCACAATTTTACAACCGGTGCAGCACAAGATTTCTTTATTTTTTTCTAGTTTTAGCCCAGCACAGATATTATTTTCATGTCCAGTGCCACATAGCTTAAATAGCGAATGCATTTGTGCCCCCATGAGCATGCTGGTCAGAAAAGGAGGTGTGTTAAGATACATTGTTGGCGCATTTCTATTTTGAGGCAACTGAAATAGACAGTGCCATTGATCAACTAAAATTATTATTTAAAAAGCATATCAGTAATAATAATAATAATAATCCCTTACATTTTTCTGGACAACTAAAGTGCTTTACACATTTTTCGGGGGAATCTCCTCATCCACCATCAGTGCGTAGTATCCACCTGATGACATGAAGACAGCCATATTGCGCCAGACCGCACACCACACACCACACACTACACACTACACACTATTGAAGCCAATTATTATATGGCGATGGTTAGGAGACCATGATGAATAGAGGCCAGTGGGCGAGTTTGGCCAGGATGCCGGGGTTGAACCCCAACTCTTTTCGAAGGACATCCTGGGTTTTTTGAAGTGAGGATCTTGGTTTTAACGTCCTATCAGAAAGATGGCGATCACTGAGCAGTAAAAAGTCCCTATCAATATACCGTGGCCCCCTGCTGGTCTTACTAACACCTCTTCCGGGAGCAACCTAGCTTTCTTATGTGGTCTCACAAGCAGGAACTGACCAGGCACAGCCATTAGTGATATGTTGGTTCAAAAGCCCAGCACACATTGCTTATTACACACACATGGATAGCATATCTTTAAATATGAAAGTTTAACTGGTTAAAATCTTAAATATTATATTTTGTCTACATAAATATAAACATGGTTACCTCCTCCAATACCTTCTTTACCTCAGGGGGCTTTGGTGGAATTCAGCTTGTTTTGTAGATGGACTGCTCACGCTTTAACTTCAAGCATGAGCAGATCCATTTCTTCACTATAGTGAAGCATTCAGTTTTCTGCTTACAAAGCCTACCATGTCAATAGCAAATGTGCCATGGCACAACCACAACTTGCTCTTAAAGAGAAGGGGAGATGAGAATCAGAAACCAAAATACACTCATAACTCATTAAAAAAATATATTTTTTGATGAAAATATATTCCTTTGAATAGCAAAAGTGGATAGGGACACCCATAGTGCATCTGTACCATGTGATTCTTTTATTTTATTTAGTGGTTTTATCTTTTAGTGATTTTAACACATTAAAGAACAGTTTTAGATCGCAATGTTAATGTTTTGCTATTTGTTTAGCTACTGTAACTGTAAAACATGACGTTGTTATCAAATCACATATTCATGATTATAATAGTATGTAAGAGAGTTGGGGGTAATGGCAACTCCCTTCTTATTAATGAGTGCTAGAGGAACTGAGCTTAGCCTGACAGTTAATGAAATGAAAAAGCAGTCATATATATAAATATATTTTATTGCATGATATTGCACCTAATCACATTGTGTTGAATTGAATTGAATGTAATCAAATCAAAATTGAAATCGGAACATAATGCATTGTGACAGGGGTGAAGCATATAATATCAGTAGCTGATTTATATGTATCGTTATTATATTTTATAGTTGCATTGCATTGAGCAATGCATTGAGATGTGTATCATGTCAGCGTCAGTTCTGAGATGCACATCCCTATTACAGAGTACTACATACTCCGCATCATTGACCAGCAAAACTGCGAAATAATCGAATGCCCAGTGATCCTGAATGGCCATGTATGATGTGTTTTACGCTGGATACAGTTCTTTATTTTTTCTGAAACACCTTAAAACCAATATGGATGAGAAGCATTTTCATCCTAAAATATAGCTTCAAATGAAAATACACTGGTGTAAATGCAGCTGCAGTCTCATCACAGAATATTACCAGTTGATGAATCCAACTGCAAGTGATTTAATATGTAAACAAATAACAAAGGTGGAGATAAATGGTGCAGGCAGCACCAGAACCAGGGAAAACGCAGGCACAGCACAGATCAGATCATATCAGGGAGTCCAGATGAACTAACGAGGATCCTGGCGAAACACAGATACTACATGAACACACACAGTTAAAAATGTCTGAAAGTAAGCTGAAAGCACACTTCAGGTGTTTTTATGCTTGGGATATGTGTGCAGCAGAACACTGAACATTTGCATTGATGAATGAAACATTTTTTTTTTCCATTGTGCTACTTTTTTGTTGTTTTTCAATGTAAACATGCACTTGATAAATGTGTGTGACCGTTATGCTCGCATCTTCTTAAGTGCCGTGCACGTGAATGCTATATTTTTAAGGCAGCATGTCAAGTTAAAAGAACTTCAACTTTCATACGCAGCGCTGCTCTTCACTGTCAGTTCCAAAGCAGTGGACCAATAATTGAAAGTTTCTGTTTACAGGCACTCAGTGGCTTTATCCAGATACCCTAATGCTTTATGCTGTGCCTTTTCTTCAAACCATTTTTAGAAGTAAAGATCCGTTCAGTGTGAAAGAGCCCATAGTGTGTAAACACTGCTGACGCCAGAATGTTTTAGCCATGTCAGGTATCTGCAATGTTTCTCTGTAGAAGTTATAAGGCGAAAAAAAAACTTATTTGGCGGTTAAAAAAAATAGTGCCAGGATTTACTAAAGACAGTACTTTTTTATCACTGAAGAGGGTAATTTTGATGCTGATTTATATATAAAATTTCAACATTGGCTCATTCTGAAAACGAAATGGTTGGGTTTAGGGAAGTGGGTTGTTGGGTCAATCTGTGCTTTTTTAAAATACTATTGGTTGGGTTTAGGGAAGGGGGAAGTTGGGTGAGTCGATTGGTCAGTCATTCAGTCAGTCAAACCAGCCTGATCTCACAAGAAAACGTAAGTATTTTACATTTTGTCAGTTTAGTGGCTAATTCATATGAGTTCAGTCGTACGAAATTGTATGATTTTAAAAAGGAGGCGTGGCACCTAACCCCACCCCTAAACCAACTGTCATTGGGGGATGAGCAATACGTACTAAATTGTACGAATTAGATCGTACGAATTCATACGAATTAGCCAATAAATCAAAAAGTTACGAATTGCCGTAAGATTGTGTTGGTCAAACAGTCAGTCAACAGCAGCCTCTGGGGGATTTACGAGAGAACAGTAGGTGCGAATGGAACTTGCAAGAGAAATTCAAGATCTGAAAAACCATACACAGCGTCCTCTCGCGTCCCCTCAAAACAAAACTGCAAAAAACTTGTTGTCCCTGTTGGGACAAATTTGATGGCCTCCAGAAATGTATATATAGGTACATTTTCAGAATTAGCCTGGGTTGGAAAATTTTCCATCCAAATGCAAACATTATGGTAGGAGAGTAAATAATAATAAGCGTGAATCATGAAATGATTTGTTTGTGGTTGTTAGTTTTGTATTTTGACTTATTTTATGCATGTGCTATAGATCATACCTCAAATATGCTGTTTACACATGCAGCATTCACACATTGCCATAATGTTGGTAAACACTGTCAGAAATGACTTTTAAAAGCTGTAGTTTTCTTCACACACCTAGATGAGGAGAAACACTTCTGTCTAATTTAGTATCATGTTTGAAACTTCTGAGTGACAGACGTACGATCACACAGAACTTGTTTTCAATCCTAAAAACACAAGATACAATTACACTACTGCAATTAGTGTGCAAGTCAGACATCTGTCTAGAGCACGTTTACATAAAAAAACAATTAGCTTCATCAGCTTTATGACTGATCTCCAGCAGACTTACATCAGTGTGTTCTTTCCTCATATAGACTCATAATGGGAATCGTTATCCTAGTGCACACACAACAACCAGTAATTTACGGCTAATGTTGCAACTTCTCATCTCGAAACAGATTCACCATTATTTTATAATGTATTGCTTATTTACAAATAAATACTGCAGCTCTGACAGAGGCTATGAAAATTTGAGTTGTTATTATATCATGTGTAAAATATCACACACTTAGGGATGGCATACTCCATTTGTGCTGTTCAGTAAATATGACCCCTAAAATGTTTGAACTCAAAGTATACATCAGTTTTGACAGTTAATTAATGTTAATCTTCATCCAGTGTCTGTTGCTCTAATTAAAGGTGCTGCATGTAGATTTTTGCCTTCTAAATAAAAAATACCATAATATGTTGAGTGAACATGGTGAGTGAACCTACTTGCTGAAGTCAGTTTTGGTTCATTTAACAAGCCCACTGCTAATTTATCCAATCATATTTCAGCACTCTGCATATTTCATTCATTCAGTCAAGAAGGTTCTTAATGTATGCGAAATGCGACCTCAGGCAAATTCAGAGTTAATTATTAATTAGCAAATAATATAAATATTATGAATGTCAACATTAGGTGAGCAAGTTACATTGTAACCCTGTGACCTAATAACACGCTATGTGATTTGCAGTGATAAGCAATTGTTTGCACCAGACGAAAAACGATAGAAATTTAAATACAGCCACTAAGAAGCACAGAATAGGGCACTTACTGCACTCCAACAAAATGGTAATGTTTATAATCTAATTAATACATATTAGACTTCTTTAACATTATTAAATGTACATGCTGAATCACTGATATGTGTTGGCTAGCACTGAAGTTCCATTTCAAGTTTTTTTTTTTTTTTCTTTTTTCTATCTGCTGCTGTTTTCGGTAGTATGGAAATAAATGTCATGTGAAACTCACATAACAATTAACACTGAATAAGGCACATGAGGTGTACCTTAGGTAAATTTTATCAGTTGATGCTGATGTTCAGCTGCAAGAAATAGAAGCTGTTTATAAAATATAAATTCCAGGTGTTGGTTAGAACAAAAACTGCTTTTAATATGGAAATGTTTTCTTTCCTCTCAGTGCCGTTGCTTTTTGTAAAACATGGTTTAAATCAGCCTTAAATTAGCCTTCAGGCTGGACAGTCATGCACACTGTTGTTTGTGTCATCAATTTGGCGACCTGCGTTTGCATTTGTTTTGAACCAGGTGTGCAATACGTAGTTCAACCACTGGGTGTCAAACTTACATACTGCACCTTTAATATAAAGCTTAATTAAAATTTATATTTTAATTAAAAAAAAAAAAAAAAAAAAAAATATATATATATATATATATATATATATATATATATATATATATATATATATATATATATAAATAAATGTATTAAGTAATTTTTGCAGTATTTACTAATATCAACTTTTATATATTACTTGGGACAAGGTGGTGCTATTTTTTAGCATTACACATAATTATATAATAATAATAGCTTCTTATAGCTATGTTTTAATGTTGTACCGCAACTAGAATTATAGTAATTAATAGTAATGTAATTATATAGTAACTATAGTAAAAACACACACATTTCATATTTTACATACACATTGTATACTTAGTGAACTAGTTTAGTAAAGTTGGCCTATCATTTTAAGTATGTTCCTGAAAGTTGCATACAAAGTAGACTAAAATTATCCTTTTTTTTATTTTTTTCTTAATTTTTTTTTCTTTTCCATTTTCTTTAAGGTGCATGTGTGGCATGAGCAACCAGAATGCAAGTAGAAAGAAAAAAGGGTAATAAATAAACACAAAATGTAGTTTTATTTTCTGGGCTTTACTTTGATTTTTCTGTAATACAGCCTCTAAAAGGATTAAACAGGCCTTGTAATGATTCCCATATAGCAGAAGTGTCCAAACTTGGTCCTGGAGGGCTGGTGTCCTGCTGAGTTTAGCTCCAACTTGCCTCAACACACATGCCAGGAAGTTTCTAGTATATCTAGTTAGAACTTGATTAGCTGGTTCAGTTGTGTTTGATTAGGGTTAAAGCTAAATCTCCAGCACACCGGTCCTCTACGACCGAGTTTGGACTCCCCTGCCAAATAGAAAAATGACATATGGGAGTATGTGCGATCTACATATATGACATACAAGATCATATTTGTATATCAAATATGCCTATATATTATATATGATGTTTTCCCCTATAACATATGTAAACGGACATTTTTTGCAATATTTTGACATTTATGTAACATTCAGTGTATGACATAATTATATGTGAAATTCAAATATGAACTTGTACAGTATGTCATAGACTGTATGTGATTTGCATATATGTATCTGATATATGGGTTATGTCTCTCTGTCAACGTTTCTGATTTCATTTCATAGCTCTCTTTAAAGCAGTAATTCAAAAGGTTATTTTTGCAAATATTTGAACAAGATCATTTCTCCATTTCCGATTTGTCAGATAATGAAGGTTAGCTAAGCAAACCTACAGATTACACACTTATATAAATGGTGAGCAACCTTACCTGATCCTCGCTCGTCATCGCAGTTGACGCACGCTGTAGAATCCTCCAGTCTGGAAAGATGAACCAGGAACAATGAATCACAGATATAACTGGCTGCTGACATGCACTTATCAACTGTAATGACAGGATTGTGTGTGTGAGATTGTGTGTGGGGAAAAGTGTGCGGAGACAGGAAACAAAGACAGACAGAACGAGGGAGAGAAACACAGGATTGCAGGGAGAAGATGTCAGCATCGGTGGATGACATGCCGTGAAGATTGTCTAATGAAAATGTTCCCAAAGCAGCTCTCGTCTGGTGATGGAGGTGATGAGAGCCGTGTGACAGAGCACTGAGAGATGCTCACACTACTTCCTTCATATTATGAATGCTGCTGAATTTTCTGTCTTATTTAAGACCAAACTATTTAGCATTAATTAGTGAAGTGGTCCAAAGACTTGTGGTCCAAAAGTCAAATGTCACTTCTTTTTTTTTAGATGATGATTTTTACAAGCCTCTGTGTGATTTACAAGTGCTGATGAGCATGTCAGGCTTTATTCTGAGAGAACACAAGTCTAGATGTTAAATACCCTTTAAGAAACAGATTCTTTTTTTTTTGTTGTTTTTTGAAGAAATAGATGAAGACTATATGCTTAAATATATACTTAAGATGAAACTATATGTCATGAGTTTTAGATCGTTACTCTTTACTGCCTACAGTATATAAAGTTATTCTCTTGGCTGTCACTGTCCTAAAACACTTAACCTCCCAGTTGTTTGACCTGTCAGAATATAAAAAAATGAGTGTGTATTTTTCAGTCTCTTGCAGTCTTGTTCTGTTTTATTAAGCATGTTTCACCTGAAACACCTTTCTAGTTTGTTTTGGAGCTTATAGAGACAAGCATATAAAACACTTCCTTAAAATACTGCATCCCTTGAGCAACATGATTAATCTTTTTTCCATGCAACATTGTAAAATCTCATAGCTCAGGGCTTTTGTGGAAAATGTAAACAGCAAACAATTACAGCTTATACAGCATCAATGCTCTATTGTGGCCACTGTATTGTTTTTTTAAAGTCTTGTATTTGAGAATAAGTAATCTATCCTTGCGCTTTGTGTTGGATCATGAGGTGATTTGGGGATTTGTGTTTTGAAATGAACGTGTTCTTTTCTGTCTCTTCAGGTGGGATCAGACTGTTCCCACAATCAGACTGAGAGCTCATCTGAGATGAAAAAGACATTTGGACACAGTCAGGTGAGTCTTCTCATGTACTTTGATGGAAGTAAAAAGACATATTACCAAAACATATATATACAGTTAGGCCCATGAATATTGGCACATCTCCCAATACATCAACATTATATATTTGAAATAAAACTAAAATGTGCTTTAACTGCAGATTGTCAGCTTTAATTTGAGGGTACTTACATTCAAATCAACACTGTATGAATTACAACCGTTTGCAAATGTGCCTCCCACTTGTTAAGGGTCCAAAAGTAATTGGACAGAGTAATAATCATAAATCAAACTTTCACTTTTTAATACTTGGTTGCAAATCCTTTGCAGTCAATTACAGCCTGAAGTCTGGAACGCATCATCAGACGCTGGGTTTCATTCCTAGTGGTGCTCTGCCAGGCCTGAGCAGTTCCTTTCCTTCTCCATACTCTTCTCTTCCCAAGACTCTGGTACAAGTTGATCTTGAGCTCATCTATCCATAGGATGTTGTTCCAGCACTGTGAAGGTTTTTTAGAACTCTAATCTGGACTTTCTGTTTTTGAGGCTCAACAATGGTTTACATCTTCTTGTGAACCCTCTGTATTCACTCTGGTGTAGTCTTCTCTTGATTGTTGACTCTGACACACACACCTACCTCCTGGAGAGTGTTCTTGATCTTGCCAATTGTGTAGGGTTTTGTCTTCACCAGGGAAAGAATTCTTTGGTCATCCACCACAGTTGTTTCTTGACTGATTGACTTGCTTGACTGATACTGACAGCACTTTGGATCTCATCTTGAGAGTTGACAGTAACAGATTCCAAATGCAAATAGAACACTTATAATGAAGTCTGGGCCTTTTATCTGCGCTTTGTAATTGGGATAACGATGGAATAACACACACCTGGCCATGGAACAGCTTAGAAGACAACTGTCCAATTACTTTTGGACCCCTAACAAGTGGGAGACACATATGCAAACTGTTGTAATTCCTGCAGCGTTTACCTGATTTGGATGTAATGCCCTCAAATTAAAGCTGACAGTCTGCAGTTAAAGCACATCTTGTTTGTTTTATTTCAAATCCATTGTATTGTATATATATATCAGCACTGTATATCAGCACTGGTGGGAGGCATGCATTGACACGAGGCCAAAGACATAGTGCCTTAGCATCCCACCAGTGCTGATATACAGCCATATCGCACTGCTACGAGTGTGATATTGCATTTATACAACAGTTCGATGGCACAATTGTTTATATAAAAAAAGAAAATCAAACAGAGAGTCTAAAAACCCTTTTGTATTAGGAACTACTTTCTTCCGCTATTTATTCACATTTGCAGCTGAAATCACGCATCACATTTTAATCTTCTAAAGCCTAGTACACACAGGATTTTAAGCCTGATTTGAGCTCAATTTGGAAGTTAACGAGCTCGCCGACAGATCGGGCTGTGATCGGGACGAAATCTGTGGGTGCACTGCGCTCGCCAGTCTTTCTGTGTGAACTACTGAACGATGCATCAAAGAGGCTCGCTGAACCGTCGCCGACACCTCACAGACGGAAATCCAATATCTAGCATGCTGAATATTCCAGAGCAGTCGCCCGACTTGACCCCACATTCGGTCAGATGTAGTGACGAGCTGCAGCCAATGAGAGAGCATATCAGCTTGAGCTGAATGGCCGTGTGCTCAGGAGATTAACAGAAACGTCTGTGATTGGCCAGAATGGGCATCGATGCACTCGCTTTATTCTGCGTTAACACGGACACGAGAGTAGGCTATATTAACAGGGGAACTAGAATTCTGTAACTATTAGAATTACCATACTGGTCATTCTGACCGTTCTCATATAAATCTTTTATTTGGTAATACAGCCTAAAAATATGTAGTTAAGATACTAGAAGAAACAAAGCTCTGGGCCTTCATTTTCATTTTCGAACAGGAGCTATTTCCCAGCACAGAATATGCTGTTTTGAAAGATAAATCTGAAGTAAATTTATGTTTTTGCTATCAGAAAGTTATGTTTATGTTAGCAGGAAGTTGCTAGGCAAAAAAATGCATGCATATTTAAAGTCACAGTGAAAAGTAGCAGACATGCATGCAGTCATTTTGACCAATATAATTAAAGGTAGAAATGCTCAGTTCTTTACTGTTTTGTAATTTTAAAATAACAATGTTAGAAAGAAATACACAAATATTCAGGAAACGTCAGGGTGTTATTATAGATATGTTAGTTTTATTTCAAAGAGTTATTAAATTACAAAAATTAAAAACTTTCTGTGTATCAATCCTCCCGAACCTTTCAGATGAGCGATTGATCCGCTGATGCATCAGCTGATTGGCGATGTTTTTAAATGCTTCCTTGAACGCTGTCAGTGATGTCATCAGCACACAAGCAGTGTTCAGCTTTTTCTGACGACTCCTCCCTCAACATTTCATTGGCTTTGGTTTGGTAGCTGGACTGAAATAGTTGTTGTCAGATCTTGAGTGTGTACCCCCCTCTTGTGGATATTTACGTAGTGTCGCGTAGTGTAAACACCACAGAGATTAAAAGGACACAAAATCACGTCATGTAGCAGTGACAGCCCAGCGACTCTGCCGATGTTTAAAATCCTTTTAGTGTGCACAAGGCATAAGCAAGGGCTCAGTAAGTGGTCCTGATGCCATCAGAAGATAGACAACGTCACCTGGCTACTGGACGCCCGACGCACATGTCTATCAGAATTTAATATTGAAATTGGCACTATCCTTATAAATAACTGCAAACGTTGCATTCTAAAAAACTACATTCTCGACCTAAAAAAAATCCTCAAAAGTACAATATGTTGTCCAACATAGCTGCAATATTTGTCAAACTGTAGTGAGTTTATTAATCTGCTGTCACTCTATGTGAGCGGAGTAAACACAAAGGTGAAGAGGCTGTACGAGTGCTGTTATTGCAGTATATATATATATATATATATATATATATATATATATAATTATTATTATTGTTTAGAAAGAAAATAACAGTGTAACTGTATTAAATTATAATATTATAATTATAATTGTCAGAGTGAAGACAATTTAAGATTTTTAAATGATTTTAGTATAAAACGTTTTATTTCTTGGATAACATTCTTGGATTCTTCATCATAACATTTGCAACATTATAATAATAATAATAATGATAATTATAATTATTCTTTTTTTTATTCTTTTAATTATATTATTATTTTGGGCTGCACAGTGGATAGCACGTTCTCCTCACAGCGGGAAGGTCACTAGTTCAAGCCTCAGCTGGGTCAGTTGGCGTTTCTGTGTGGAGTTTGCATGTTCTCCCCGTGTTTGCGTGGGTTTCCTCCTTGTACCCACAAGTCTAAAGAAGTGGTATAGGTGAATTGGGTAAGTTGGTGGTTCATTCCGCTGTGGCGACCCCAGATTAATAAAGGGATAAACCTGAAAAGAATTTAAATGAATTATTATTTTTTTATTCAATTTTATAATATTTTATTTTTTATTGTCTTTGATTTAATAAAAACAGGCTTGGTGACAACAAATAAATGTAAACAAACATAAATAAACAAACAAACAGATAAATAAACAAACAAATAAACAAACAAACAAATAAATGAATAAATAAATAAAATAGCAGTCTAGAAGTGTGCTGAATGTGAAATGTTTACCCATATTCCAAATATATACCAAACCATATATACCAAATGTTTATATATTCATTTTACTTTACATTATAATGTTGCATTGCATGAATTCATTCATTTTCTCTTCGGCTTAGTCTCTTCATTAATCAGAGAATAAATGAACCGCCAACTTATCCAGCACACGTTTCACACAGCGGATGCCCTTCCAGCTGCAACCCATGACTGAGAAACATCCATACACACCCATTCACACACACACACACACACACTACGGACAATTTAGCCTACCCAATTCACCTATACCACATGTTTTTGGACTTGTGGTGGAAATCGGAGCACCCGGAAGAAACACATGCAAACACGGGGAGAACATGAAAACTCCACACAGAAATGCCAACTGACCCAGCCGAGGCTCCAACCAGCGACCTTCTTGCTGTGAGGTGAACGTGCCACCCACTGTGCCACTGTGAAGCCCTGCATTGCATGAACTTTATTTCCAAATTAAATCAATTAATCAAGTAGCCTAGAAATGTGCGAAATGTGAAATGTTTCATACAGTATTTATTTTACTGTGCATCATAACGTCGCATTGCATGAACTTAATGTCCAAATGTTGCCTATGGTCTCAGTCCACCGCATTTTCACAATATTTGCATAGTGCTTTCATATTTTCCTCATCTCTGCACAGCCATGTTGCCACAGTTATATAAGTGAGCTGTCAAGACGCAGTAAGTGCCGACGTGCACAGATAACTGTTTGCTCCAGTGCTAACAAGTGTCAGCCATGAGCACTGCAGCAGCGGTGACAGCTTTTGTCAAATTATAGGTCAGTCTGACAGCGACAGGGGAAATGGAGAGGAAGGTGTAAATGTCTAATCACCTGCTCTGTTTGTGCCAGACTTCAGAGGGGATGCTCTACCATATGCATGTATTCTCTACTCTTGTCATCTCTCTTCTATAGTCGAAGACCCCAGAGCAGAACGGACAAGGCCAGGCAAGGACAGCAGAGGAAAGTGTGAAAACAGATGGGGAGCTAAAAAAGACACAATCGGACAAACACAACTGAAGGGACAGTGGAAGACTTGGCAGATTTTCTGCATGGTAAAAAAATGATGTCAGATCTGTTTAAGCCCCTCTTCGTTCACGGAGCTCATAAGCACACACACACACACAGAGATACATATGCACACAAACACGCACACACACACAGTAGCCAAACACAATCCACATACACTAAATACTCATTCTAACACTGCTAATGTAGAAAAGAAATTCCCAAAATTCGATTTTGAACTTTCTTAATAAAAAATAAAAATCCAACTGCATAGTATGGCATGCATTATAGAGTTTTAGATATTGATTTTACAAGGTTACGATGGTACTGGTTGTTTTTAATAACTGTTACTTTTTTTCACTATCTATTTTAATTAGATTTTTTTTTCTCTCCCAGAGTGAGGACACACAACGTTCTTTGGTTTGTGTTGTTTGTAATTAAAACCTTTTTCTGGCACCGCAGACCAGAATTCAGTGTTAAAGGTCACGCTGGGGGTCATTTGAGTTCTGTAAATTTACACTTGAGGTCAGATTTTAACTTTTGTCAAAGCAGCTTCTGAAAATATATTGAGCCATGTACTGAATGCAAATTTGGGCTGCACGATTTTGGGGGGAAAACTGAACTGTGATTTTTTTCCTAACACAAACTGACATTTAAAATGTATATATGTTGTATATATTTCATTTTTTTATTTTATGTTGAGCCACACACCTCATATTGTGGCCTTGAATTAACATCTGTTCCCATGACTTACTAATATTTCAGTGCTTTTAATAATTCATTCCCTTGTTTTAACTAAACAGTGAGCACAATGTAATACTGTGTTGCCTCGTATTTCTAAATTGTGGCCATGTTGTAAAAATGAGTTGCATTGTTGTAGTTAATACAATATGAGTGAACAAATTATTCAATTGTGTGGATGATTAAAATGAGGGAATAAGTTATGTTTTTATAATCTATTCACTTATTTTTGCACTGGTCATGTGCAAACATTAAGCTTCTATTATGGTGGGAAAACTGCAAGAGCACTTAATCTTCTCTTGTTGAGTGCAGCTGGTTTAAAGCACTTCTCATTACAAACTTGGAGCATGCTGTGTTGTCAAATGCAAGCCAAACTTTGAGCACATGTTGATATGCGTAATCCTGTTATAAAGAATTTACTATGAAGGAAGCCTCTTTGAGGCACTGAATACACTGGATTAAGAGCTGTACAGGTATAACTGAACACAGTACCATGTTTCATTGAATATTTTTATTCAACCTAATCACAGTTCGTGATTTGATATTCAAACGAAGCCATGTCACAGTTTGTGTTTTATTCCGATTAATCGTGCAGCCCTAATGGAAACTGAAACAATCCCACTTCTGCTGAAATGACAAAAAGAACTGTTTAATACTGTTCAAGGTACGGTTTGTCTCGTGTTGTAGCAAAGATTAATTTACTCCTCCTACTCCATATTACGAGGCTCAAGTTGGCTGGCCAACTATCACTGTTGAATATTTCGGAGCTTTTGGTGCCAGAATTAAAGAGAAAAACTGGACTCACAGTGAGTCGTCTCCCTAAGAATGATGTGCCATGCACCGAGTACTTAATCTACTGCTACATCTCTCTGTTTCTCTACCTTCTTGTGTCCTTTACAATAAACCGTGATTTTCGCTAAATGTGTGAAGAATAAATGGTTATTTGTGGAGTAAAACAACCGACTCGTCAGTGTCTGTGCGTTTCCTACATCCTGACTCTACTGCTCCATTTAATTAACACCTCTGGTGCTTCAAGAAAGGCCCTGTTATATCGTTAAAGTGCAAGGTCAATAACCTAGATCCCACGGGATCAAGGAAAAGTCCTCATTGGTGTATCCTGTACGTGAGCAGCACATCATAATAACTTCAGAGCTCCGCTTCTTAGCCTCTTCATAGACCTTTGATTTCTCTTCCTCAGTCCTCACTTCTCTCTCTGCCCACCACTTTCTTTTTATTGCTGAAGTTTTTTTTTTCTTTTTTTTTCTGTATGAATGCTAAACTCAAGAATATCGAAAAATAAATAAATCAGCTAGACATTAATAATTATGGTGAACTGAGTTTTGATGAAAAGGTGTTTAGAGAAAAAGCCTTGACGTGACAGCAGTGGCTTTGTTTGGAAAAATTACACTGATGCTATTGTTCTTTGAAGATTTTGACAATTACTCAAGGCTTTTGTCTGTAATCAGACTCGAGGCTTTTGTCATTGATTTTGTATTTTTATCACACTTATGTCCATGTATAAAGTCCTTAAAGGAACACTTAAAAGATGCTCTTTTTTTCAACTCTCCTGCAGTCGAAAAACAGTCGGGTTTTACTATTTTTGAATCCATTCAGTCAATCTTAGCTTGGCATAGATCATTGAATTGGATAAGACCACTAACTTCTCTCTCAAAATTTGTGCACATTAATTAATACACAATGTAACTAGAGTTCAGTGCTAAATAAGAACATTATCAAAACCCTTCAATAGTATCATTGCATCTCAGAGATGCAATGTCAGACACAATGCACTCAATGGAGCTAGTGACGTCACTGTGAGGGATAGGGTAAAGGATGGGGTTAGGTGAGCCCATTAAAAAGCATTGGATGTAGATCAGATAGCATCTGCAACAGGTCTGCATTCAGACCCCTCTCAAATTCTTTTTTCATTTTTGAGTGAGATGCTAATGTTCTAGGGGCGTTATTGTGGCGCAGTGGGTAGCACGATCGCCTCACTGCAAGAAGGTCACTGGTTCAAGCCTTGGCTGGGTCAGTTTTGTGTGGAGTTTGCATGTTCTCCCCATGTTCGCATGGATTTTCTCAGGGTGCTCCGGCTTCTCCAAGTCCAAAGACGTGCGGTATAGGTGAATTGGGTAAGCTAAATTGGCCGCAGTGTTTATGTGGGAATGAGAGTGTATGAATGATTCCCAGGGATGGGTGCATAAAACAAATGCTGGATAAGTTGGCGGTTCATTCCACTGTAGCGACCCCAGATTAATAAAGGGACTGAGCCAAAAAGAAAATGAATGAATGAATGGTCTAATCCGGTTCAGACCAGATGATGGAATTAAACACTGGTAAAAGTTAACTTTAGGGGAGTTGAATAAGTATTTTTTATAAATAATTAAATACATAAAAAAATAAATAAATAAAAAGTGGAGTGTTCCTTTTAAAATGAGCCAGCAGCATCTTTTTCTTAAGTTGATGGTGGCAAAAACCCTCTACCACGAGAAACATCCACCTGCAAATTATGATTTCAGGCTATTTGCTACTTTGCCAATTATCATCAAAACTTGAGAAGAGGAGCATGCCAGGTTTATGCTTGAGAGAGAGAAGGGTTTCTCATCAATGTTTGAGCTGGAGAAGATGACATCTGAAGTGCCCTGATGGACTACACGGCCTCTCTCAGATCACTACTTGGAGAAATGAGAGCGATGGTGACAAATCTGCACGAAGAGCCAATTTACCTGTAGCTACACTGTGGCTTCCAAAAATATGATGTTGTCTTCCCTTGAAAAACTTGCCTCTACAAGATCTTATAAATAAAAATGAGCCGTGATCAAAACCTGATTTATATCAGCTTCTCTGAAAAAGCCTCACGGAGCGGCAGAGTATGCCTGATTACATTTGCTTCCAATAGAGGCTGACTTGTTAGAGACAAACTTTTCAAAGTCAAGTGCGTTATTCAGCACAGGCAATGAGATGCTCAGTTTGGATTTGAAATCCAAGAGAACACAACAATCTTTGGTGATTAAAATCTTTGTTCACTGCAAACGCATAACGGCACACAAACAAGACGCAGTGGTGTTGTGTTGATTGTTGATGTTTTTGAGTTTTGATGTTTCAACACCATTCTGGTCCGATCTTCAAAACCTGGAAGCCATTTGTTGCCTTTAACCTCGATTAAAGCTTATGTTATATTTCAAATAATTCTAGAAAAAATAAATACTTATCCAAGCTTTACATTTTTACAGTTTTTCATGTTTGGTTTAATCTGGAGAAACTAGGTAAACTCTTTCTCATTGGGTTGACACATTTTCCCCACCATTTTGCAAAACAGTTAACACAGATGCTATTCAAGCAATCCAAACTTTATTGTTTTACCAAACAGAAACCAACTATCCTAACTTTTAGAAACTTTCAAGATTAGTATGAAATCACTGAAGCACTGGTTTGATACTCAATCACACAAATCTTCAGTTAGCAATCAGTCTGCAAACCTTATTAAAAAGGTGGCAGGTCTGTGTTGTTCTTTGCAGCATGGCTGGAAGAGGTCAATGTCTCTTCCAGCCAAAGCGGCTATGTCTTTTACTCTAATAGATTTGACTGTATTTTGGTTTACATGTGTTTTATATAATATTTACAGTATTTTATTATTTTTGTCAGCTTTGTTTTTTAACAGTATTTCAGTTTTCAGCCACAGTTTGAAAAAAATTTCTATATCTGGATCCAATTATTTGCAAAAAGACCAATTTGACAGCCCAAATAGAAAGACAACAAACAGCATGGGCAATAGGCTACAATGACAAGCAACGATGCACTGATTGACACTGAATTCTGTATTTTGTTGTCTATTGTGTAGTGATTGATTAAATAGCTCATATACTTGTTTGCAAGTTGTGTTGTATGAAGGTAAAATTAGCTTTTGTTGCATATTTTAAATGTTTTGACATGGTTAGAGCATTTTGCTAGCAAAATGTGGCATTTTGACAGAGTGCGGCTGTTTAGGCCTGTGTGTTTTGAAAATGTGGAGTTTCAGGCCCCGTTTACACTAATATGTTTTAGGGTCACACTTTTTTTTGATGGTCTGTTGGTTGAATTAAGTTACATTGCATCTGCATGCCAACTAATTCTTATTAGATTATAAACAGACTGTTAGGTTGGGGTTAGGGTTAGTGTACTGTAAGACATGTACTTGCAATGTTTATTATAGTCAGTTAAATGTCTGTTGAAGGAGCAGTATCAACAGATAATAAGCAGACAGTCTACTAATATTGCTAAAATTTGTAATTTTTACCATTTTCCATATTACTAATATTCCAATGAACCATCAAAATAAAGTGTTACCGGTTTCAGTTTTAAAACGGCGTTTTAGAATGAAAACGATCCGCGTCCATACTGGCGTTTCAGGTAACGTTTCTGAACAACTCTGCGTTCACACTACACCGCTGAAAACGCACATCACGTGACGTGACCACACACACACTCTGGCATGTGATGCAGCGTATGTGGACGTCTGAGCTCCAGGCAGTCATCTACCCAGATGAGAGCAGTGCACGTCAAACTACTCATCAAGGATATACCGCTGGATCTAATCTCATTATATTTGGTAAATGTGATATTTAATTCATCTTGTTGTCTATATCTGCTGACATATTCCCCAACTTTGTTTTTTTTAAATCTATTAGCCTACTTGTTCACAGGTAATGTGTTTTGGCTGAGTGCAAAGATAATGTTAATATATTAATGTAATCACGTACACTGGTTCTGCACATTTGACTGGTTGCTTGCCTTTATTTCCTATAATGTATAGACTTATTGTATGTTATACTTTTATAATGGCCATTATTGATTATTAAAACTGATATTCTGCAAATGAGAGGGTATGTTTCGTATTTTTAATGAAAATGAAAGGAGGCAGTTATGTTATAGGCTCCATTTTGTTTTGCATACAGTGAAGATGACGGTCATATAAATATGTACCTATACGCCTCAACATTTTTGGTGTCTGTTAAGTTGCTAATACCAAATAAAAAATAGGCAGTTGCTCATATCATGTTTTCATGTTATTGCTAAGAAAGTGAAACAACGCAGTCAGAGTGATGTGAATGAGGTTATAAAGTGCATCGTTCCCTTTGAAGATTTACCCGACATGTCCTTGGGGGTTTTCCATATCAAACTTGCAAAGTCTGAACTTACAGGGAAAGGATGCAAGACTGATCTTTGTGTAGGCTACTTAATATTGAGGAAAAAGTCCCAATCAGATAGGTGAATATCTGCAGCGTCGCCTCCGTTTTCAGATGTCTCCGTTTTCCCTCCTCCACACTGACACAGAGCAGCAACGTTTTAAAAGGAAAACGGCCTCTTCAGCGTTTTCAAAAGCTCAGTTTTTGGCATTTAAAAACTCTGGCATAGTGTGGACAAATGGCGTAACCGTAGCAAAACTTATGCGTTTTCAAACTAAAACGTATTAGTGTAAACAGGGCCTCAGTTGACGGCTGCATCAAAGCAATCAAGAAAAACTGCAAGTAATCTGACTGTCTTATCCATACACAATGACACGCGGACTTGTCATTCGGACGGCACTGACTTGTTTATTGATACAGAAATTTAGTTTTGAGAGATGTACTAAGGATTTTGAGCAAGAAACTGGCTTTTGCAGGTAATCTATACTGTTTTGCTATTTGTACACACTGTTTTAAGAAATGGACATACTGTTTTGCAAATTTCAATTCTAATTTGAGAAAAGTACCAAAGTGACTGAAAAAACTGTCAAACTTTATTTTAAAGTACAATTTTATGGCATATTAACAATTCATTAAGCATGACTTTTAGCTCAAAAAACAATTAATTTGATTTGCTCCAGGTAGTAGTTAAGGTAGTAGTTGAGTTTAGGTATTGGATAGGATTATTGATGTAGAATAAGATCATGCAGAAAATTTACTTTTAAGTATTAATAAACAGCCAATATCCTAATAATTTGGCAGATAATATGCCACTAATGATAATCAGTTACTATACTAAAGTGTATAAAGTTTATACATTTCCAGAAAAGAAACTTGAACATTTGAGGACAGTCATTTTGTTGAAATTAAATAAATATTAATACAGTGCAGATGTCTTTAAAAATCTTTTTGGATTTTTGGAGATCTCTTAATAGATCAGAAAATACTGTAAATAGTGCAATTTTAGTATTATTGAGATTATGATTCAGTTTTTAGTAATAGCTTGTTGTTTATATTAGCATATCTTATGTTTTAATTTCTGTTGGTTAGTTTCGTTATTTATTTATTTGCTAATATATGTCTTTTTATAAATTTGAAATATTTAAAAAGAAATAATTCCTTGGAGGGGCATCAAGGTGGCGCAATGGGTAGCATGATCGCATCACAGCAAGAAGACCGCTGGTTAGAGCCCCGGCTGGGTCAGTTGGCATTTCTGTATAGAGTTTGCATGTTCTCCCTTTGTTTGCTAGGTTTCCTCCAGGTTTCCCCCACAAGTCCAAAGACATAGGTGAATTGAATAAACTGAATTGGCCGTACTGTATTTGTGTGAAAGAGTGTGTATGGGTGTTTCCTATTGTTGGCTTGAAGCTGGAAGGGCATCCGCTGCTTAAAACAAAATGTTGGATAAGTTGAACCATCATTCCGCTTTGGCGACCTTTGATTAATAAAGGGACTAAGCCAAAAATGAATGAATGAATGATTCCTTGTAAACGTAAATGTTTTTCCATATTTTTTGTCAAATCATTTAGCACAGGGATGAAGGCATTCATTTTTATTTCTGAAGCCAAAAACACACAACAATCTTGTATGATTAGAAGAATTGTTCTGAAATTACTGCAAAGCATAATGACAAACAAACAAGATGTTTTGATGTTTTTCGCAGTTCAATTCTACTCTGATCTCAAAAACGTCAGCCATTTTGTTGCCTTCAGCCTCCATTAACACTTCTATATGTGGTTTAGATGAATTCGCGAAATAGGCTAATTACAGCTCTGAAAGCCAATTTTCCCCTTTTCTTACCGTCTAACATACTTCAGCCACGGAAAAGGTCTAGGAAATAGAGCCTATCAGCGACATCAAAGTGAATTTAAATAGCTCCATCAATACTTCCATTCAAACTCACTCTGAAAGTCTTCACGTACAGACACCTCTAGTGGTTCAGCTCTTTACAAGTAGAGTTATGAAGAGGTAATACAGTGTTTTCAGGAGCAACAACAGCCATCATCAGAGGAGGAAAAAAAGAGAAAGCTGAAGAATCTGGGCCAGCTGTGAGATGCGCTGCCAGTGGATTCATGGAGATTGCCAAAAGCAGAATTACATGGTCAGACACACACACGTACACAATCCGAATTTGGACAATCTGCCGACGGTGTTTTAGAAGACAGAAACAACAGCCAACAGAAACCGACTGGCTGTTAAATCTCTGCTGACATTTGAAGATAAGAACAGTGATGCTGTATTACACATTCTGACGCAAAATTACAGCTTTACCCCGGAGATACGGTATGTTGACTTCATACAAATAGGCGTATTTTCTGTCGCACCTGAGTATAGTGATAGATGATTTCTTTAGGTTCATTTCAAGGCGAGCAGCTCTGCAAGGATGAAGGAAGTTTTCATGGCAGTATTATCTTCCCCAGCTAGTTCAGTGACGCCAACGCAAAGACAAACTTGAGCTGTGTGTATCTGTGCATGCAGATATAAAGACGTGGCGACGAGCCAGTTGTAAAGTCATTGTGAGGACAGATTTTACAACGAACAGCTGTGGGGCTTAGCAGTAAAGTTTCTCACTGCCTCCCACACAGTGCATAAAAACACAATTATTCACCTATTATCTTTCACCTCGTAACTTTTCTACTCAAGGAATTGTGCAGTTATTTATTTTCATTAAGTTATCGTGTATAGTTCACTGTTTACTAGGATATTGCATGGTTTAGAATAGTATACACATTTACCTAATGGATTTCATCATACAACTTTAGGTAATTAATCACAGTACATGAACGCAGTTGTTTTGTATTACATGGTTTGTGAAATATGATGTCTAATTATGCAAATGAAGCATTCTATTGTTCAAGCTTGGGTAGGTATTTTCAGAGAAACTAGCATTAGCAAGCTAGCTGTGGACGCTGAGCAGTGCACTCTCAGAAATAAAGGTACATGTTGGTTCATTTAAAGGTACAATTTTGTACATTTAGGGTACACTTTTGTACCTTTAAGGTATTTTGATGCAGACATTTGTACTTTTTAGGTATTAATGTGTACCTTTAAGGTACAAAAGTGGGCCTGTTGGGTGAGGGGCAGAACCACTTCAATTAGATGCATATCTGTTACGTATTAGGGGATGCGGGGCACATAGTGACGAGGGGTAAAATGTAACACAGAGGTATTTGCTCAGGGTTAACCATGGCATGCCTCCGAGGTTTTGACCACAGTGACTGCGGACATCTTCCTGCCAATTATTGAAAAAGTTCTGCAAAATTTGGATGAGAAGCACAGGAGAAGCCATTTTTGCAGCATAAAAGTGTTTTTTACTATAATCAATATTTTTTTTATAAAAAAAAAAAACTGAAAGTATGTACGTGAAATCTTATATTGTAAGAAAACAATATTGTGGTTCACCATCTTCTAGGCTAAAAGATGGAACCATTTTGAAAAATGTAAAAAACAGTGACTTCTAGCCAGTTTTGAAAAAAAACATGACACAGTGGGGTCAGTTGTAACAGAGAGTTACAATTAAGCCACACACTGTTGGACAGCAACTAAACTAACACAATATATTTTTTTTAATTTTGAGTGTAAAGCTAAAAACATTTTAAATGTTTTTTAATAGAAAATATTTTTAATAGACAAAAAATATATGTAATTGATAATACTACAAATAAATGCAATATATAATAATGGATAATAATCCAAATCAATCAAAATGTGTTTATCCAATAAATAAATAAACATACTGTGCTATGTAGAATACAAATAAATTGAGCTAAGTACTGAGTAAATATAGCTGCTATTTAAAGTAAACTGGATTTAAATTTATTGTGTAAAATCTGCCTTTTTAGGCACGTGCTACAGCACCCAGAGCTAACATCTCTCTGTTACAACTTGCCCCGCAGGTGGGGTAAATAGTAACATTTATACTCCTGGCATTTTTGGCAGTACTGCACAGAAACCATAAGTCCAGCGATCATACAACCAGTACTCATTTGTGGTAGAGGCTTGTGTGTTGTTGGTAAAAAAACAAATGGTTTGTCTAACCCCATTACTTTGTTCATTATTTGACCAAAACCAAAAAGTGTTACTTTGTGCCCTGCTCTCCCCCTAGTATCACTATTAATAACTAAAATCATACATTTTTATTGATAGTAGTAGTAGTTGCAGTAGTAGCATATAAATTACATACACATTTAAATACATTTTAAAGGGCACCTATCTCACCCCTTTTCAAGATTTAAGAAAAGTCTTTTGTGTCTCCAGAATGTGTCCGTAAAGTTTCAACTCAAAACACCCATTAGATTATTTCATCAGAATATTATAATCTACTGCTCTGAATACAATGTAGCTGTTTTTGTTGCCTGTGCATTTAATGCTAGTTCTTTCCGCCGACCCTCAGTGTGTGCCTCAATCTCCGCCTCGGCTGCATCAGATAAACAGCACAATGACAGACATGAAGGAGGCAGATCTCACGAAACACTTGTGAGAAATACTACAGTAAGAACTTTCCCAATGATTATTTGATGTATTTGTTGTGGAGTAAGTTCAAGCCTTTCTGCGATGAGTCACACACAAAATCACTACAAAGTTCACGCACACACACAGACACACACATACACACACACTTAGTGCACACATTTAACTTTGTACTGTTTTTGTTAATATCCACTGCTGGATGGATATCCATTATGTTAATGTACAAAATAAACCTGGTTTAAAGTCCACAAACCGTGATTGAAGCGTCTTCTTTTATAATTGTACTGACATGCGACTGTGGTGATAAATATGATAATATCACTGTAATTCGTTAAAATATGCACTGTTTTAAACATGTTTTAAACTTGTAAAGCTAATTTTTGATCACATTAGATGATGATTGCTGATCACAGCGAGCTCAACAGATCTTTTAATCCCAGTTGCTTTGCACACATCCTGTCTTGTTGACATGATTATACGTGTGTCTACGGAGACATATTAATACGCGACTGTCAATCAATTCCGTGGGCAGGGAAACCACACTCCTAAGTCACGTTGTAGTGGGCATCAAAATGGGAGGGATTTGCATCCTATTTTACATCAGGAAATTAAAAAAAGAAACTTGCTGTGTTTCTATCACTCCAATATGACTATGGACACACTATACTTGCACACAGTTCTGTCCAAACAGCTTACAAAAGAGGACTTTCATCATAGGTGCCCGTTAAATAAAGCCTTTGACAGGTACTTTGATCACATTCTATTGTAAGATTGGAAATATTTTGAGAAATATAAAATATATTTTTGATTTCAGAAATGTATTTTATTGAACCTCATGGATTCAACATATATTTAGCATATATTTGGTCAGGAAAATATTTTTATTTTACTGTATGGGAAAAGGGGCAGCATGGTGGTGCAGTGTGTAGCACAATCGTCTCAGATGAAGAAAGTCGCTGGTTCGAGCCCCGGCTGGGTCAGTTGCATTTCTGTGTGGAGTTATTATATTCTCACTGTGTTCGCGTGGGTTTCCTCTGGGTGCTCTGGTTTCCCCCACAAGTCCAAAATCATGTGGTATAGGTGAATTGGGTAAGTTAAATTATGTGTGTGAATGAGTGTGTATGGATATTTCCCAGTGATGAGTTGCAGCTAGAAGGGCATCCGCTGTATAAAACATATGCTGGATAATTTGGCAGTTCATTCTGCTGTGGCGACCAGAGATTAATAAAGGGACTAAGCCAAAACGAAAATGAATGAATGAATAAATGTATTGGAAAACATAATTGTAAATTGGAATAACCTAAGGAGGTCAGCTTTTTATTTTACATGTACTCAAAAAACTTGACTTGAATCATTTTATAAATGTAAAAAAAAGGCTACAGATATTAACTTTAAAAATGGGCACCATGGATCTGTCACGGATTGGTCAGGCTCTCACGATCCCCACTCACGAAGATCACCATCACCTGACTTCTAATGAGCACACAGCTGCATCACATTCACGAGCACCAGATAAAAGCACAGCACTCCAGTCGCTCATTGTCCGGGCTCGTCTCGACGAAAGCGGACAACTGAGCGACCACTCAGCGTAGTCATCCTCAGCTAAAACAAACGATTTACTTACCTGTTCTCTTTGTATTCCTCCTAGTCTTCCTGGTCCTCCCGAATCGTCCTGTCTTCCAGTCCTTCCAAGTCTGTGTCATCCTCTGTCAGCTGTATCTGGTGTGTGCTGTCCATCCTCGTGTATTCCTGTTACCCAGCCACGGAGGAAAAGACCCCAACATCATTCCTGATCCTCCTGGCTATCCTTCATGTGCTCCTTGTTGTCATTTAATAAACACCCTAACGTTTCCTTACCTCTGTCTCCTGTCCGCTTCATAACAGAAGCCCGGACCAATAACGACGACAACATGAGCACCCCCGATCACTTTCAAGAGCTGGTGGACCAGTTGAAGCGGATTCTACAGCCACCAGCTCCACTTTCCAACGCACCACCAGCACCGAGCACTTCCGCCTCCACAGTTTCTTCTTCGGCCCTTCCTTCCAGTCCCATGGCCCGACCAGCGCCCTACTCAGGCGGAGCGGGGGAGTGCAATGGTTTTCTGTTACAATGTTCCCTCATATTCGAAATGCAACCTTCTCTATATCCCACAGATAAGTCAAAGATCGCCTACATCGTATCACTACTCTCTGGACCTGCACTTAAATGGGCTGAGACGATCTGGAACCAAGCCGGGCCGGTCATGAATTCCATCACTACCTTCACGGAGTATTTCAAAGAGGTGTTTGGACGTTCTGATGGGGAAGTAGCCGCTGGAGAGCAGCTGTATCATCTAAAGCAAGGTACTCTATCTACACAGGAATATGCTCTCCGGTTTCGCACTCTAGCAGCTGCAAGTGGATGGAATGAGAGATCGTTGTTGACCACGTACCGGCTCGGCTTGGAACCCACTCTCCGAATCCAGCTGGCCACATTAGATGATACTATGGGTCTGGAGAGATTCATCCAACATTCTCTCCGATGTTCCGATCGTCTCCGTTCCTATCAACAGGACACCATCACCCCCTCGTCTGCACTCCTCCAATCGCCTGAGTCAACAGCCTCTCCAGAACCAGAACCCATGATAATAGAGTCTGGAAGACTGACATCAGCGGAACGACAGAGGAGGCTGACCCGGGGTCTGTGTCTATACTGCGGTGTCAGTGGACACACCCGTATGGAGTGTCCCCTTCGTCCCATTCGGACTTCAGTGAGTGTATTCAGTACGAATATTGAACAATGTAAACCACTTACTACCACCGTACAAATAACTACTGCCTCTATTTCTCTCCTTGTCACAGCCCTCATCGACTCCGGGTCAGCAGGGAACTTCATCTCCCAATCCCTCTGTCATCAACTCCACCTACGTACTGAGGCGTCCTCGCATATATACCAGATACAACCGATAACCCAGTGCACTCGATCTTCGACCCGTATCCATCGACAATGCGAAGACATCCTTCTTCAAGTGGGGTTGTTACATCAAGAGAAGATTCAATTTCTGGTTCTGGAGGGTGCAAATATGGACATCATTCTAGGGCGCCCGTGGCTGGTGAAGCACGATCCCATCATCTCTTGGGGCACAGGAGAGATAAAGAAATGGGGATCTGGATGTACACCTACCTGTTTTCCAAATCTCCCTCTTCAAGGTCGGAACCCCATTTCTTTGTTTACAACATCGGTCGAGAGTCCTCCTGAGAAGCAGTCTATCCACATTCCTAAGGAGTACAGCTCCTTTCATGATGTCTTCTGCCCCAAGAGAGCTTCCCAGCTACCGCCGCATCGGCCATGGGACTGCGCGATCGACCTAGTTCCAGATGCCCAGTTGCCAAGAGGTAGGATCTACCCGCTCTCGCTTCCAGAGAATCAGGCAATGGAAGATTACATAAGGGAGGCTCTGAGTCAGGGGTACATACGTCACTCAAAATCACCAGCCGCCTCAAGCTTCTTCTTTGTGGCCAAGAAGGACGGAGGGCTGCGTCCATGCATCGACTACAGGGTCCTAAATAACGGTACAGTAAAATACCGATATCCCCTTCCTCTGGTACCAGCCGCTTTGGAACAGCTCCGAGAAGCTAAAGTCTTCACTAAATTGGACCTCCGCAGCGCGTATAATCTGATAAGAATACGTGAGGGGGACCAATGGAAGACAGCATTCGTGACCCCTACTGGCCACTATGAATATGAGGTCATGCCTTACGGTCTGGTCAACGCCCCCTCCGTATTCCAAAACTTCATTCATGAAGTCCTCCGGGAGTTTCTTCACCACTTTGTAATAGTGTACATAGATGACATCCTCATTTACTCCCGGAGTGAGGCCGAACATCGCCAACACGTTGCGGAGGTCCTACACACATTGAGAGAACATCACCTCTACCTCAAAGCGGAGAAATGCTCATTCCACCAGAAGTCGATTCATTTCTTGGGATACATCATTGACCAAACCGGTATACGTATGGATGGGAAGAAAATTGAGGCTGTTCTATCCTGGTCAGAACCCACTTCCATTAAGGAGCTCCAGAGGTTTCTTGGGTTTGCTAACTTTTATAGACGGTTTATCAAGGACTACAGCAGGATTACATCACCTCTCACTAATCTCCTCAAGGGTAAACCCAAAGGACTGGAGTGGACCAAAGAAGCAGCCGCAGCCTTCCGCCTTCTTAAGAAGGAGTTCACAAGGGCCCCACTCCTGACTCATCCTGACCCAAATCTTCCTTTCGTGGTGGAAGTGGACGCATCCACCACCGGCGTCGGGGCAGTATTATCCCAACATCATGATACACCGCCCCGACTGCATCCCTGTGCCTATTTCTCTCGGAAGTTGAGCCCGGCGGAGCAGAATTACAGCATAGGAGACAGGGAGCTTCTAGCAATCAAGCTAGCCTTGGAGGAGTGGCGTCACTGGTTGGAGGGAGCCAAACATCCGTTCCAGGTGATCACAGATCACAAAAACCTCCAATATATCAAAGAGGCCAAGAGACTATGTCCACGTCAAGCCAGATGGTCACTTTTCTTCTCACGTTTTGATTTCTCCATTTCCTATCGTCCAGGACCCAAGAATCTAAGAGCAGACGCTCTCTCTCGTTTACACGAGCATCACGATCATGAAGAACTCCCAACGAAGATTCTTCCCGAACACATCTCCATTTGTCCGATCACCTGGAACGCTCCTCCAGTCGTTGCCACTCCGGAAGCCCCTGCTCCGCCGGGATGCCCTCCTCATCGGCAGTTCATACCACCTGAACACCGGGTAGATCTGATCCACTCCTTACATACCTCGCTAGGCACTGGACATCCAGGGATCAACAATACTCTCTCGCTAGTATCCCAACGATTCTGGTGGCCAAACATGGCAAGGGATGTGAGGCAATATGTTCAGGGCTGTAAGGACTGTGCCCAATCCAAGAGCCCACGTCATCTACCCGCTGGAAAGCTCCATCCCTTGCCGATTCCGAACCGTCCCTGGTCACACCTAGGAGTGGACTTTATCACTGACCTCCCTTCGTCAGAAGGTAATACCTGTATTCTAGTCATCGTAGATAGATTCTCAAAGTTTGTCAAACTAATCCCTCTGAAAGGTCTTCCCACAGCCTTTGAAACAGCCGACAATATCTTTAATCAAGTCTTCAGGTCATTTGGTATTCCAGAAGATATTGTGTCGGACAGAGGTCCACAGTTCATCTCACGTCTATGGAAAGCCTTCTTCAAGCTCCTAGGTGTGGCCGTCAGCCTCTCTTCTGGATATCATCCCCAAACCAACGGGCAGACAGAGAGGAAGATTCAGGAGGTGGGACGGTTCCTGAGGACCTTCTGCAGTGGTCACCAGAGCTCCTGGAGCCAGTATTTGGGCTGGGCAGAATATGCCCAAAATTCACTGCGGCAACCCTCCACCGGACTCACGCCATTCCAGTGCGTCCTGGGCTTCCAACCACCGCTCTTTCCCTGGGATGGCGAACCATCTGATGTCCCCGCAGTGGATCACTGGTTCCGGGAGAGCGAGAGAGTCTGGGACGAGGCTCATCAACATCTGCAGAGGGCAGTCCGTCGAAGCAAGGTAACCGCCGATAGAAGAAGGTCTGAAGAACCCAGATACACACCCGGACAAAAGGTGTGGCTATCCACCCGGGACATACGCATGCGACTGCCCTCTCGCAAGTTAAGTCCCCGATTTGTTGGTCCCTTCACCATCGTGGAACAGGTTAACCCCGTCACCTACAAACTACAATTACCCTCTCACTACCGTATTCACCCTACATTCCACGTATCACTCCTGAAACCCTATCACGATCCTGTTCTTCCCTCCACAGAGCCTGACCACGAAGAGGAACCCCCTCCTCCACTGCTCCTAGAAGAAGGAGCCGTCTACGCAGTGAAGGAGATCTTGCGTTCCCGACGTCGTGGTGGCCAGTTGGAGTACCTGGTGGACTGGGAAGGGTACGGCCCCGAAGAAAGGACATGGGTTCCCAGAGCTGATATTCTCGATCCTAGTCTCATGGTGGAGTTTCATGAGAGCCACCCTGAGTTCCCAGCGCCTAGAGGCAGAGGGAGACCACCACGGCGTCGGAGGTGTCGGCCCTCAGGAGCGGGCCCTGGGGAGGGGGGTACTGTCACGGATTGGTCAGGCTCTCACGATCCCCACTCACGAAGATCACCATCACCTGACTTCTAATGAGCACACAGCTGCATCACATTCACGAGCACCAGATAAAAGCACAGCACTCCAGTCGCTCATTGTCCGGGCTCGTCTCGACGAAAGCGGACAACTGAGCGACCACTCAGCGTAGTCATCCTCAGCTAAAACAAACGATTTACTTACCTGTTCTCTTTGTATTCCTCCTAGTCTTCCTGGTCCTCCCGAATCGTCCTGTCTTCCAGTCCTTCCAAGTCTGTGTCATCCTCTGTCAGCTGTATCTGGTGTGTGCTGTCCATCCTCGTGTATTCCTGTTACCCAGCCACGGAGGAAAAGACCCCAACATCATTCCTGATCCTCCTGGCTATCCTTCATGTGCTCCTTGTTGTCATTTAATAAACACCCTAACGTTTCCTTACCTCTGTCTCCTGTCCGCTTCATAACAGGATCTGGGTGGTATTTTGAGCTGAAACTTCACAAATGCTTCATGGGAACACGTGAGACTGATATTACATATGATAAAAGCTAAATCTTTTAAAACTGAAAAAGCCCAAAATGACCTGTGCATGAAAGACCAATGGTTTAGCATGTAGTGTCTTGCCTACATTAGTTACACATTATTTTGTCAGATCATATACAGACTGATGACATCACTGAGCCCATCTATTAATACAGCTGATCTATGTCTGATTATTACGAAAGCATGACAGAGTAGCATGAAATGTAATAGGAATTGATTTTGCTCTGTAAATGGAGTGAGTGTCATCACTGGCATCAGGCCACAGTCTGAAATGTGCTCACATATACAGTATGAAACATTAACACACACACACACACACACACACACACACACACACACACACACACACACACACACACAAACATTGACAAAACATCTCCTGCAGCTAATTGATCTATAACTTGACCATGTCAAACCATTTTAAGGTGTTTAATTTTAAAGAGCAAAATCCATATTAATATTCATAAGGCACTGACATATGCCACTCCTAACTATAAATCATTCATCTTCTATTAGGCACCTTCATTTTTTTTTCAGCTGTTGTGGCTTAAGTCAATTTAAGCTTTAAAGGTCAACAAAGCAAACCATCTAAACAGCACTCAGAGCAATCTAAGCCTACAACCTCATTAAATACTCACACTAATTACCCATCATTCCTTCTGCAGAGCTGCTGCTTATTAAAACAAACATGTCTGCTCATTTCATGATGGATGTTTTCCCATTACTGCCATATACTGACGTATATATTGCACACACACACACACACACACACACACACACACACACACGCGCGCGCACGCACGCACGCACACACACACCCACACACAATTTAGAAAGCTGTAGTTTGTACATTTATTTCTTCTTCACCAAAGTATTTATTTATGAATTCATTTATTTATATATTTATTTACACATTCATGCCAATACTTTTTTTTTTTTTAATTTTGAACAGAAATACAGAAAACTGTAATATGTATATCATTATTTAATAGAACTTTTAATAATGTATTACAGTTTAATATTTGTGTGATAACATTGGATTATTTCCAGCCATTACTTCACTGTCACTTGATCCTTATAACCCTGGCTCCTTGTGAACACATGCCCAATGGATGTACTGTAAATGGAGTAGATTAGTTCCATTTTGCATCTACAGTACTTTGTAAAATGAAATAGTAAGTGATCTATAAAGTTCTGTCATTTCTTCTGTGACTTTCAGCCATAAAAACTTGGTTGGCAAGTGTTGGTCAGTAGTAATTCACAGCTCAAGAACAAAAGACAACTGATAATCAGTATGTTTATCGATCAACCTTAAGTCCTTATTCATGTTAATAACAACTCAAAAGCTTAAAGAGCATGGCCGTTCCTGATGTTTAAAAAGAACTTAAATCCCTGACCTCCAAAGTGGTATTTGTTCATGTTTAAATTAAAAGAAAAGACAGAAATTAAGAAAGACTTTAACGTTGATCACTATATGAAACAACAGAATAAAGGAACAATTGTGATTTGTAACTCGTTTATTGAGAGTTTAACCTTTTATATTTGTGTCTGAGTAGGTGTGATGTATTCTAAGATTAGACACACTGAAGCTGAAAGCTGTTTCTCCAGTAAGTTATTCAGCTTTTGGAATACATTTACAGCCCACATCTTTTTTTTTCTTTGAGTAATCTCAGAATAGAAAGAGATAATGAATAGCGATGTTATTAAAACGATTTTAAAAATGTATATGAAGAAAAAATGAAATACCATTCTACATATCTAATATAAGTTTTGATACATCTACTGTAAGTACACAATTTATTTTGTCATAATTAATACATAATCCACAATACAGTAGGTGGCCCTATAACTAACCCCAAATTTCAACATATAACCCAGTCAGAACCAGGCCTTTGGTTGCTAACATTAAGGGTTGTTCTCATTTCACGACTAAAACACAAGGTACACCACTTCCTTTACAAATTTCTATATGCTTCAGAGCTCACACTCCTGTGGCACCTTTCGTTGTTAAGCAACCATCAGCTGCCCTCTCCAGAGAACCCCCACTGACAGATCCTTGCTGTAGTGCTGATACAAGTTTTATTTAGGTAGAAAATGGCAAATGCACCCCAGTGTTTGAGTGCTCTGTGTTTGACTGAGGTAATTAGTCTGCTGTTTTTATATGAAATGTGTTAAATCATAAAAAAGTGTGAAGCCAATTAGTTGGTTGTTGTCACATGTGTGGTGTGCTTTAGGTCGTTCATTCACAGATTTGTGCAATGCCACTGCCTGAAGAGTGTGTATTATACTTTATGGGTTCACATTAAAAGTAAATGTATGTATTCACATGAGAATGTGAAACGCATTTGCAGCAAAAGTGCAGAATACGCTTCTGCTATGCAGTAATTCAACTTGAGTGGAAACTTTGTTTAAATTGTAAAACATTGAGTAAGCGAGAGCGAGTGATACTGTCATGCTAATGTAACGAAGTTAGGTTTGTCATTGTGAATTCTCCTGAATAATGCAGCAGTTATATATTTTATGATGTACGAATGCCCTCATGTGGTTCGCTTGGGGTACTGCAGACATACAATTTAGACATGAAGTGACATAACAGCAGATGCTGTGAGACATGTGCCATGCTGTGGTTAGGTTTTTCATGCTCTGTTTCAATTTATTAATATTAACTTAAAAAAAATTGCGATTTTGCACATTTAGTTTAAAATTCAGTTTTATTATCATTGAGCATTCAGTGTGACTCGTGACATGTAGTTTTTGTAAGTTAAATGGCTTTTTATAAATGTCTACTGGATTGCGCTCTTTAGCAAGGCCATGCGGTTGATTTGATTTTGTATTTTATTTAGATGTTGTATGTCTGCAGCAAGCAATCCACCTAAAAGGTAGTGGTGGGCAAAGCGAGGCTTCATGAAACAATGAAACAGTCGAATCAAATGTGTTGAAGCTTCGAAACGTTTCAAAACCCCACTCTACGGTGACACCTAGTGGTAATTTTTTAATGTATTGCACAGGAACAGCTTCAGCAAAGAACAGTTGAACAAATTGAGGTATTAAAGCCCACTTTGTAGATTCAAATCATCAAGTGATTTAGTGGAGTGGTTAGGCTTCCTGACAACCGTACGGTAAACGTGGGTTCAAATCCAGGCTGTTACAGCTATTTTGAAATGCTTTAAAATCAGTTTGAAATGCTTTATTCTTGTATCGTTTTGTTTCAACATTGACATATTTATTCACAAAGTGTTTATTTGGATGTCAGACATCCAAATAAACACTTTGTGAATAAATATGTCTTGTTTTGGTCATAAAACAGGGTTGTTGCTAGATCAGAGACGGTTGTGGCCAGAAGTTAACAGGAATTATTTATATTATTCATAAAATGTTCCATTGTATTTTATTAAAGTCTACCCAAAACCTAAACCCTACCATCACAGTACTGTAAAAATATTAATTATTGTTTTACAGTGTTACAAAAATGTTGCTAAATTGATGGCGTATCAGCAGCTGTATCCTATCTAGACTACACGATAAAACAGTAACATGATTATAATACATAAAATCATGATTTCACAGTATTTGTACAAGTTGGAATTCAAACCCAAAATTATTTGATGCATAGTAACAACGTTCACACACACGGTCCACTAGGCCATATGAAACAGAAGTTTAAGCGACTCTGTCATTCAAATGCAGATTCGCCAGGTCTCGAAACGCTTCTGAAAGGCCTGATGATTTGATTCGCTTTAGTCACGTGACCAGGTGTTTCAAAACAACTCACGTGATATGGGTGTTTCGGATCATGCTTCGGTGCAGTGTTTCGAAACACTTGTGCTTTGGGATCTCGACACTGACCTACTAAAAGGGCTGTATTGTTCATAATTTCAGGTATGTCTTTATGTTCATTTGTTAATTGTGACTGTTGTGTTTCATGCAAAATGTTCAATTGATTTTCAGTTCAAATGCTGACTTTAATAATGTGACAGCAGATGCTGTGAGACAGCCATGCTGTGGATGTTGTATGTCTGCAGCAAGCAATCCACCTAAAAGGGCTGTATTGTTTATTATTTTAGTAAAAGTATCAACCAAATACTGTGTCTGGGCCTTCATTAAAAAAAAAATAACACAACGCAGAGCAAGAATAAGAGCAGAAGGACCGCAAACGTTACACTAGACACAGGAGATCACACAAGGGATAGGTGCAAAACCAGATTGTTATTTGACAGCAATGGAGATAGAGTGCAGATCAGGTAAGTGTTATATTTAGTTTGGGTTCTTATTTATAAGTAGGCCCACATAGAATCTGTGCAGATTTTTAGCCCATCATTGATTGTTTATTTACTTGTGTAAATTTATGTTTATTCAGTTTTTAAATTCATTTCAGAATAATTATTGACTGATATGAAATTGTTCATAAAATTTATTTACAATACAGTCAAATTTTCTGTCTTTTAGTAGATATATTATATAAAAGACTTGATTTGTTTACCAAATGAAGTGGATCTAATTTGATTTGTTTTGTAAACATTAAATACAAGTAAAAAAAAAGGTATTACTTTTTAGTTCAGATATTAATGTTTAAGTTATTTTACTCCCAAAATCATTCTGCATAAATCCGCAGATTTTTTACAAAATTCTGCGCAGAAATAGCAAAAAATTGTCCGCAGATTCCGTTTGGCCCTAGTTATGAGTCCCTGGTAGAATGATGAGCGGGGAATGCAGAAGTTGCTGGAATCCAAAGTTGTTGGCAAAAGCTCACGCCAAAACAACAAGGAGAAAACACACAGGAGCAATGAGGAACTCTCTTATGTACAGTGTATGATTAGTGTGCTCACAGATGATGGAGATTAGAAAGCAAGCGAAGGTGATAGAGTTGTAGTGAGTCAAAAGGGGGCTTGACTGGTGATGGGTCACTGACAGATGCTGTTCTGTGTTTTGTGTGAACATTAGGCATTAGGGCCCATTGCAGATGTTCTCAGTGGTTGAGATGTGCGGTAATGTCCAACTCAAGCCAGTGTTCAACAATCCATCCCTCCTGTGACCCACTGCCGTCTGTATTCAGAGCCAGCGAGCAGTTTAAAGAATTTAAATAACAATAAAACTGCAGTGAACACACAATAAAATATGTTGCAGTAATGCGTGAGAATAATGCACACACACACACACACACACACACACACACACACACACACACACACACACACACACACACACAAAGTTATTTACAGTCAGTAGAATATTCATTCATTTTCTTTTCAGCTTAGTTCCTTTATTAATCCAGGGTCGCCATAGTGGAATGAACTGCCAAATTATGCAGCACATGTTTTACGCAGCGGATGCTCTTCCATACACACTTATCAGAAGAATATATGTTGGCAAAATAAATCTGACATTCAGCGGACATACTTGCTATACTCAAGAGTAGCCTTTAGAATGCTATAATTTAGTTGAGATATAGTCGAAAAGTTCCTAAAGTTGACCATGACAACAAAAAGTTACACTGTTTCTTTTTACAGTGGATTTTTTAGAAGTAACTGGAAGAAATTTGCACATGCTCTAACCAACAAATGTGTTCAAATAGAGATGCTGGATTATGCACTCAGTGACTTTCTGGCCTGTAGGGACATACTAGTTAACACTTCAATTGTACACTTCAATTGTCTTCCTGGAATACACAATGAATTGAATAGCTTCTTTATAGATCTGAATTATATGATATTGAAAACGCAGCTGAAATGCTTCTCTCTTCCTGAGATGATTTCTTGAACACTGAGTATGTGATGTTTAATCTGTCTAAGAGTATCAGTCCTTCTAGAAACAAACCTTTCTCTCCGTATTGCCTCTGTACGGTAGAATGTTGATCTTGTTCACCTATAGCCATCCAGCAAGAACAACGGGTATCATTATTTGGTTTAAAAGTGCTTTCTGAAGCGATTTATCTTACAAACAACACTGCATTGTAAAGAGTTGAAAGCCACTCAAGAGAAAATGTGAAGGTCTTAGAGGCTTATGACATGAGAGAGGAAAGGAATTATGGATTGTGTTACTAGAATTATTTTTGTACCATCATCACTACTGATGTGAAAAATCCCATGATCGTGCTTGGACTTTTTACAGAGGCTGTGAATTAAAGATGATACTGTTAGAAATAACGTTCAGTTATTAGTACAGTCAGCCAGTAATAATATTACAAAATCTATATATTGATATTTTCTTGCAAATCTGATGGCTACACTTTCATTAATCAATGTACATTCATTAACTCACTGAAGTTAATACAATTCAAATTGTGTCCGTTTGAATGAAAAAGTCATATACATCAAGAATGGATTCAGGGTGAGTAAACCACACAAGCTTACAATGATGTTTGCTCATTTTTGTTGGATCCAGAAAACACAGATTCAAAATGGATTAAAGATAACCCATCTTTTGAATAATTCAACAAGTAATTTGAATTTGCATTCCAAATTGCCATTATTGTGCAAATATAAATACCATGCTAAAATGCTAATGTTGCTAAAAACAATGTCAAGTACTTTCATGATAACCACAGAAAGGATTTATTCACCCACTTCAAATGTTATCACTCGATTAAATGGACATTATCAGTGGTTATCAGCTGATAGATATGGGCCAGCGGGGACCTTATGCGCCTACTGGTAGGCTCAGAAGGCTGTTATTTTCCATCGACATGGTTAATCAGCTATAATAAAGAGAAGACTCCGGATCTGTTTTTACATTACTGTGACTGGTTGGGTTTAGGGTTGGGGTAGGGGTAGAAGTTATTCATTCATTCATTCATTCATTTTCTTTTTCTGCTTAGTCCCTTTATTAATATGGGGTCACCACAGTGGAATGAACCGCCAACTTATACAGTATATGTTTTACGCAGCGGATGCCCTTCCAGCTGCAAACCATCACTGGGAACGAGTAGAAGTTAATAAAATGCAATTCATTGGAAATGTAATAAATAATATAAATAATTATCTTGGTTAATCAGCTATTCTAATAGAGAAGACTCCAGATCTATTTTCACATTACTGTGATGGTTGGGTTTACGGTTGGGGTAGGGGTAGACGTTAATAAAATACAATTAATGGGGAATTTAATAAATAATATAAATAATTTTTTATTTTTTAAAAACTTCCAGCCAATGCTGTATGCGATCGATAGCTGATTAACCACGTGGAAGGATGCTAACAGGCTTCTGAGCCTACCAGATGGCACAGGAGGCCCCTACTGGCATATATCTATCAGCTGATAACGCCCATTCAATTGAGCAATAACAATCAAATTGGCTGATTTATTTGTATACATTGGCTACCTGCATTATTTAGCAACAACTGACAAATATTCACTCACTCACCTTGAGCTTAGTCCCTGATTTATCTGGGGTCATCACAGTGGAATGAACTGCCAATTACTCTGGCATGTGGTTTATGCAGTGAATGCTCTTCAAGCTGCACTGACAATTACAAAAATAATTAAGTAAATGGATAAAAAGCTGGTTGTTAAGAAAGGTATTGTGCACATTCAGCTGGTTATCACAAAATAAAACTTAAAAATTATAATAAAGCTGTGGAAAATTATTAGTTAATGAGCTTTAACTAATGAACATGAACAAAAAATGAACATTAATAAGATAAAGTTGCTCATAGTTTTGTCATATTTCTTATTTTTCCTTTTCTTTTTTCACCTATTCTGCTCGTGCTTGGTTTCAGCATGAAACAGCAATGACAAACTGAATGACAGTTGACCACTTGACCTCAGTATATGAAAGCTTTTATCACCAGATGCTTTTACCTTCACAGCCGTGCAGTGTTTCCCCCTGGAGTGTGGATATCAGATATCATATTGCAGGCTAATGCCGTGATAACACAACCCTTACTGTAGAATAGTTGAGTCACACCGCACTTCTTTTTTTTTTTTTTTTTACTTACAGCTGAAGTATATTGAGTGATGTAGGTGTCAGATCTCAAGAGAACATAACTGACAAACACTTTTCTAGTAAGACAGAGGAAAATAGGAAGGTTAAAAACAATTATAATATTATTAGAACATTTTCAACACCTTAAATTTGAGATCTCTGGTAAAAGTAACATTAGGTTACACTTTTAACCGTTCTGTTAAAGTGTAATGCTAACATTATACCTAACAAACTGTGTTATCTTTGTGTATACTGTACTAACCATATATATATATATATATATATATATATATATATATATATATATATATATATATATATATATTTATTGTTAAAAAATAAAACAGAGATTGTATCTTAAAATTCCATGTTTACAAAACCAAAGAGTGCTTCTTCCGCTTAAATTGCGTAATTTCTCATCTCGTGCATTACAAGAATGCTGTTTCGACAAAGCCTTGATTTCCACTCTATTTATAACCACAATATAAATTATATATGCCATTTTAAATATAAATACATATATAATGTATCAGTTAGAGTGGCTACACTACCCAAATGCATGTGTCATGAAAGACAGGCAGATAAAGCCACAATAAAAAGCCTGTGGAATAAACTTCTCAAACTGTGGAATAATGATGCACTTACTCATAAGTACCTTGCACATTGGTGGGTTTTGAAATGTTGCCTTGTAGAAGTGAACTGAGCCAAGAAAAACTGTAACACTGTAACAAATTAAGTCATTTTCAGTGCAAAGCAAACAATCTGTTGTAAAAATTTAAAAAACAATTTCATGTGGTTAAAAAATGGGTCATGCGGACATTGTCCTGATTATGAAATCATCAATCTAAATATTAAAGTGTTTGGGGTTAATATTGTAATGAATAATAATTGGCATGCAGTTACAAACTTGCTGTACTTTAAGCCAACACATTAAAATAAAATGTAAAGAATGGGTTTTAACTAGAGCGGTTCAAACTGTTGTTCAGCTGAACGACTAAAAGTTATCAGTATGATGGTGAAAACTGTACATTTCTAATCAAACCATACTTCTGCAATCTTGAAAATATGGGAGAGCGTTGATATTATGTGATTGTATTGTTTTGCAAAATGTAACAATTAAGTGTTGATGTTAAATCAAAAGTAATTCACAAATACTTGAAAATGAAATGATTTAATGACAATAATTCTCTTTGGTTACAACTGAATTAGTTAATAACTAAGAAAATGATAAAACATGAGCTTATAAAAACCTATGATAATAATTGTATCCAGCCTTAATGTAAAATAAAGTTACCTGAGAGAGAGACAGGGGGAGGGAGAGAGAGAGAACGAGCAGTCAGTAGGCCTCAAATAAAGCCTTATAGCAGTAGAGTCAGAGCATATGAGAGGGGTCTGGATGCAGACCTGGTGCAGTGCAATCTGAGCTGCATCCAATGCTTTTTAACGCGCTCATCAACCCCACCCCTAATCCTACCCATCACAGTGACCTCACTCCATTGAGTGCATTGTGTCTGACATTGCACCGCTGAGTGATGCAATCTCAGCTTGCATCATAACGGCTGCATCCAGACACTATTGGAGAAGATAGCCTCCAGAGCAGGAGAGAAGGAGAGCAGGGAAAGCGCAGAGCAGACAGAGCAAAGTTTACCATCTATTTTGTATCTTTCTTGACCATGTGACCAAAGCCCAAATACTGAGACATACAAACTGACCAATCAACATGTGACCACATCGTAAAACCCCAAAAAGTCCACACACCAGGCCCTGATCTAATCAGTATATGCCTTTGGGATCTGTATGGGTCTTATTGGTGAAAAAGACATGTTTTGCCATATAAACAAATTCACATGATAATTTTCATTCCTACAAAAGTGTTGCTCTTTTTGATCACAGCACATTTTTAATGTGAAATGCCCACAACATAAAACCTTAAATGCCCTCCTGATGGTGCCCTGAATGTAGCCATGTTCAACTAAACAAGCCCTTCTGTTGCAGCATTCTCAAATTAAATCATTATACTACATTTTCCCTTTATTCCACAGCATTTTCAAAGTAATTTCTTCCTTATTCATTTCATATGAGAGAGGGAACTTTGGTTAACCCCTGCTCCATTGCTGGAAATCCATAGTGCTTGGGAGTGTTGATGAATGGTCGTCCAATAGCTTCCTTCACAAATCAATTTCAAAATAAGAATGCATTATGCAGCTCTAAGTTTGTACTCTGCCTGGTCTTTTTTGCTTTTACGCAGCTGACACAAGGAGCAGAGATAATGGTTTAAACTCTGAAAATCTATACAAAATATATTTTTATTTTTTAATGGCTTGTAAGTATCCTCTATTTATTTTCTGGGAAAATGCATTCAGAACATTTGTGGAAATGTAATTGGTTGTTATTAAGCACCACAGTGTTATATTGATGGAGGTTGTTATATTGATGGAGAATTGGCGTTTTTCTTTGTCAAGCTTTCAGTATTTGCAGGTATACAGGGAGCTGTAATGTGATTAGTATAAACATGAATTTAATACATATATTTTGTTTCTCTCCAGAATTCTAGGAGGCCAATAATCAAGTACTGAAAGACTGTTTTGGGAAAAGATTGGCTAAAATGGTCCAATATGTCCAATAGTTATTGTAGCATCTGTGATTTTTCCTAAATTGTTGACTTGATTATTTGAAGATTAGTGGTGGCTGACAGACAGTGTTGCCAGATTGGGCGGTTTCCCACCCAAATGGGCAGTTTTGAATGAATTTTTGCGGGAAAAAAAATGACATAGGCAGGTAGTGAAAATTTGGGCGGTTTTGCAACGGCGTGCCCACCAGCCCCAGTCTGCCCTTATAAACCTGTTTTGATCTCCCAAAGAGATGTCATAGCCCCCGTTCTTCAAATACAAACACTTAGAATAGTGTAGAAACGCTTGTGATCTCCCTGTCTGACAGTTTTTGGCCTAGAATCAGTCAGCTACATCTGGCAACACTGCTGATGGAATACTGTTTGTTTTTCCCATTTCAAATCAACAAAACTTCTCAACAGAGAGCAACCCTGAAGAAAAAGAAAAAAAAACCTGTAATAGCTACTGTTTTACTATTTTAAGAATGGTAAGCGAATGCTAAAGTTGAGAATGCCCTGGATAACCATAGTACTGTCACGCCCCATCTCAAGAAACGTTCAGGAAATGGAGCTATAATAATGAAAATATAATTTATTCAAAACTCCAAAAGCACATTGGAACAGGAAACATCAACAGAAATTGACCATAACACCACACAAGAAACATGGGGAGGACGTGAAATAAATACACAGACTAAACAAACTATAACAGGTGAACATGGAGAGCACTAATAATTGTGGGAAGGGGAACAAAAGGAAAACAGATCAAGACACACCTGAACCTATTAAACATAATCAGCTGCGGTCACACTGCACTTTTCATCTAGATTTCATTCATACACAAGCGAATGCGACAGAACAGAAATGCAAGCTCGTGACAAGTTTCGCATGTCCCTCTGTTGCAAAGTTCAAGCTTGGTGAACTCTGACCAGGGAAATCACATCACATGATTGTATGAGACCAATTGAAGATCAAAACAGGACCTCTAACTTGAAAAAAGTTTGTTGTTGTTGTTGATTTGGCAAAAATCTGTAAAAATGTCTGTACAACTACATTGAAGACATTTACTTAACCTAAATCAAAATGTTCTTCATTAAGTTAAAAAGATTAGTTCACCCATTAAAAGCTTCTGCCAACTTGAACTTTAAATTTAGAGTTTTACTTTAGATTTACTTTAAGAGTTAATCTCAGACCTCCTCACTTGAAAAAATAAAGGTTGCACTTTTTCTAACCCTAACAACAACGACAAAAATAATAGTAACACCAATAATAACTTTAATGTCATTATTATTATTAACAATAACATCAGTGGAATATTACTGCAAAAATGAAAAAGTAATTTGTAATTATTATTCATTTGTAATTTATCTTTGGCGTCACGGTGGCGCAGTGGGTGGCACGATCACCTCACAGCAAGAAGGTTGCTGGTTCGAGCCTTGGGTGGATTAGTTGGCGTTTCTGTGTGGAGTTTGCATGTTCTCCTCATGTTCATGTGGGTTTCCTCCGGGTGCTTCGGTTTCCCCCACAAGTCCAAAGACATGTGCTATAGGTGAATTGGGCAAGCTAAATTGTCTGTAGTGTATGTGTGTGAATGAGAGTGTATGGATGTTTCCCAGTGATGAGTTGCAGCAGGAAGGGCATCTGTTTTGTAAAACATATGCTGGATAAGTTGGCTGTTCATTCCACTGTGGCGACCCCAGATTAATAAAAGGACTAAGCCTGAATTTATATTTATTGGGGAGGGGCACAGCTGCAGAAAGACTTTTAATGTGAATTTTCATCTCACATTTACCTAGGTCGCTCTACAAATGCCTAGTGCATGTGGACTGTTAATTTGTATTTGTATTTTCTATTAGTTATCTATATATATATAAGGAAGTTTTTCCTAACAAAATTAAAATTCAAATACCTGAAATGATCAAATAATAACTCAAACTTTCAAAACAACTGCCCAAATCATAAATCAAATGCTCAAACGATCAAATAATAAATTAAGATGCATTCTCAAATGAGAAATCAAATGTATTTGATATTTAATTTTCATGAACAAGTCAGTAAAGTAATTAAATGACAAATCAAATGCTCAAACTATAATTCAAATGGAGGAACCATTTTTTTTCCCTTTGAGGCATTACAAAGTGGTTTTCCCTGTTTGTCCTGCTATGTTTTGATTCTTGTTTTGTTTACCTTGATTGTTGTTTTGCCTCTTGTGTGGTTTAGTTCTGTGTCTAATAAATGTTTTGTTAATTTTTGTCTCTGATTTTTTTATTTTTTTATTTTTTATTTTTTAATTGAACTTGTTTTTTTTTTTTGTTTTTTTTTTGTTCACTCAACTTCAGGAACTTTAGGTCAGTGCAACTGATGTTTTCAAAAGTTGAGTGAACTAGAAATTACAAAATAAAATAAGGATTATGTTTTTTTGTTGTTTATTTGTTTGTTTACTTCAGGCATTCCAGTTCTGCAGACAAAAATGTTCAGTTGGCACAACTTAAAAAGTTTTGTTACAAAGTAGTTGACCTCTCCAGAAAACTAATAATCTTATGTTCACCCAATTAAAGTTTTTTTTTTTAATGCCAAATAATTTTAGGTCAGTACAGCTTATGTTTTCAAAAGTTGAGTGAACTAAAAAAGGTGAAAGGAAATAAGGATTAAGATTTTTTTTTTTTACATATTTCTTTTATACTAGCTTAATTTTTTTTTACAGTGCAGTTCAGAAATTTAAAATATGGACCACTCACTCGCTTTTTTATGTCTAATCATCTTGTTTAATCCTGCCCCTTTAGCAGCACCATAAGACAGAATTTTGCATGCTCAAACTCTAGTGTGACCGCAGCATAAGTGAAAACCGGGTCACACAAGGGAAACATGACAACACCTGATAATTACAAACATTCTAATCTTACCCCTAGTAATAAAGAAGTGCAGCCAATTTACATCACCAGTTCAATGGTGTCTCGAGTTGGCTAGAGGTCAAAGAGTGGAATTGGCTTTACATTGACAGACTTAGCGTTATTTGTTTAGATAAGGTCATCAATATAAATCAATAGCTGAATATATTGAACTAGCACCACTTGGAGAGATTTGTTTAAATCATTTCAAACAGATTGCAGATTCAGCTGGACTCCGCCAGGCCCACGTTTGACAAAGTCCTCTGTAATGCAGCACAGCCTTAGACAGGATTAGGATCTATGTTCAGACTAGCAGAGTCAATGCAGGCCAGTGGTTGAAGAATATAAAATGCTTAAGAGCATATTTTGCAGCACAACGCATTGAAAAACATGCTACATTATTGTAAACCTACAAAAAATACAACAATACAATTCAATTAAATAACAACTATGAAGTACAACACAAATAATTTTGACTGCTTTTCACACAACTTACAGTTGCTCTATGTTCATAATTTTTGTGAAAAGCAATAAAAGTTGTTTGCATTACAGAGACCCAGCCTGTGTAATAGCACCACTTTCTTACAATTAAACAGTGTTGCTATTAGTAAAGACACTGCTGCCAGAACTCACGTAATTCACACATGCTTAATTTCTCTCTTTCTCTCACACACACACAACTATATTAATAACTGCATTAATAACTACATTAGTTAATAGCCCAAGCCTCAACAAATGTACATTATTGTCACAGTTACCAGCTAGAGTGCCCACAAGACACACTAGAGCAGGGGTGGGCAAACTTGGTCCTGGAGGGCCGGTGTCCTGCAGACTTTAGCTTCAACACTAATCAAACACACCTGAACATGCTAATCAGTGTCTTCGAGATCGCTAGAAAACTATAAGCAGATGTGATTGATTAGAGTTGGAGCTACACTGTGCAGGACACTGGTGCTCCAGGACCGAGTTTGCCCATCCCTGCTCTAGTGTGTCTTGTGGGCACTCTAGCTGGTAACTGTGACAATAATGTACATTTGTACCTACTGCTAAAGCCACACAAACACAGGGTGAACATGCAAACTTCACATGGAAATACCAACTTACCCAACAGAGACTCTTCGAATTTCTTGCTATGAGGCAACAGTGCTTACCACTGAGCCACCGTGTCGCCTATTGGTAACTTAAAGGCACATATAAGTAACTAAAGTGCATGCATTACATAACATATATTTTTGAAAGGTTCTATTCTAGTGGCAGCTATTGCATCCTTTCCTTTTTTTCTGAGAGTGTACTTTAGTTCCAGTGTTTTATCAGTGCATTGTGTTGTGACATCAGGTTCCTGTTCTTTTATATCATTTTGCTGAATTGTCACTACAGTTGAACTACAATAGCTTTAAACCCATTGAATTGTTTTGTTTCCATACACAGATGTAATGAAAATTGTCACTCCAGTAAATAAGCAAATTCATTGAGAACAGAACAGAACAGGATTAAGCACTCAGAAGAGGAATGACAACCGCATTTACTGGTGGTGTTCGCATGGCCTTTGTTTATATACAATTCTTGTCAAAAAAGTATTGGACACCAAATAAATGTACTTGGAAGCATGTGACGTTATTGTGCTTAGGCCAGATTTGATCCCTACTGAAAAAAACAGCTTAAACCAGCCTAAACTGGTTGGCTGGTTTTAGCTGGTTGACCAGCCTAGTTTTAGAGGGGTCAGCCATTTCCAGCCTGTTCTTAGCTGGTCAGGCTGCAAAATGACCAGCTAAAACCAGCTTGACCAGCCTGGTTTAACCTGGACATAGCTGGTTTTGGCTGGGCTCCCTGGAAAGTCTGGAATCCCTGAGAAATGCACACTGTTACTGTCAAAATTTATGAGACAGTCACTGGAATGGTACCCCAAAGTACAAAAGCTAAATGGTACTAATGTGTACACTTTAGATACTAATGTGTACTATTTAGAGCTAAATAAGGCACACAGATGTACATTTTCGCATTTGCACTTAGCCTCACACCATGTTTTCATAATATATGGTGAATTGTGAAATGGTGATCAAAATATTGTTTAACACATTTCAGCTCTTAACGTTCAGTTAAGTTCTAATAAAGTCTAGATTTCGGAGTTGAAGTTCAGTTTAGTTCAGTTCAGTGTGCTTTAAATTTCACTGCTAAAAGTTCAAACACTGAACAGCAAATCCATCGATGCACAGCTCCACAAGTCCCAAACCAAGCAAGCCAATGGCGAGGAAAACAACTTCACTAACAGACCACGTGAAGGAAAAAGAAACCTTGAGAGAAACCAGGCTCTTTTGGGCACGACCGTTTTTCCTCTTGCCAAACTTCCTTTGTGGGGCTGCAGTCTAGGTACCAGAGGCTGGAGAACACTGGATGTCCATAGTGGAGAACTGCAGGTGTGAGTAGGACGCCGGGGGGTGTTCAGGCTGGCCCACAGGATCAATGCGTGTACTCGTCTGTCACTGCGGTCTTTCAGGAATCAGTCTCATGCACTCCACTCCTCCATGACCACCATAGCATCAGCTAAGGATACGGCTTGGTCCATGATTATGGATACCTTGGCATCATTTCTTCACAGGTTTTGGATTGCATCAATGGCGCTGCATAATCTCTGTTAACATATATATGTGTTTTATTTTAACTAAATACTACATACATCCTGCTTTCCATTGCAGCACAACTTGTGCTAATACAGTGTCACTAGACATTATTATATTTAAAAGAAAAAAAAAAAAAAAAAAAAAACATTCAAATGTCAGGACATGTCAAAACTTCCAGAGCCCCAAACCCTCTCATACCACAGAGGATTAACTTACAGTGGCTAACATTTGCAATGATGTCCAGGGAGCCAAAAGACTAAATTAACTTCAAACAGGGTTGCCAAATTTTGAGTTGAGCTTAGAGAAAGAATTAATCCTGCAGTGATACTCATTCATTCCTAAGCTTGTTATAAATTTTTGGTTCATTTTTATGTAGATTTTACTTTATTTTAATTTACTTTATTTTATTAATTTCTCACTCACTCACTCACTCACTCACTCACTCACTCACTCATTCATTCAAAATATCAACATTTTAGGAGATTTGTATTTTAGGGGGTTTGTCGCTGTTTAATCACAAGCACATGGCGGATGTTTAGTAGCAGTAATCATGGCCCAAGTATCGGTGATTTAAGGAGCCGAGAATTGTTTCTGAATTGTTATTTATAATTTTCCATATATTTAGTTTTTGTTAAAAAAGCAATTCATCCTAACTAACATGTATTTTATTTGCTGCTTTAAAATGTTTATGTTTTAAAAATCTAAATGTCTCTAACACTTGTTCCAAAGTTAAAATGCAGTAGTGTGAGACTGCATGGCTCCTTAACATTGTGACTTGATATGAGGGCCTCGCTACCACAATGTACAGTATATTCAAAAGCGTCATATTATTAGTGTAACACTACAGATCTCATTCCCAACAGAATAAAGATTGCGTGACAAGCTATTTCACAGCTTCCTAAACCTCTCTCTTTCATAATAAACTTATTTTGAATATCAGAAAAGTTGATATCTTTTTGACCAGATCTAAATTATTATTCTTGCTGTGGAGATTTGATCTTACAGCGCTTATGAACTTTGTACAGCTGATCCCAAATTATACTTCTACCATCCACAGATTATATGGAGACTGAGAGTGAATTGTAATATAGTTTATCTGTGTCATACTATATTATTTCCCTATAATTGCTGCTTGCAGCTATATTATCCACTGCTATTATGCCTCATGAAAGCAGAGCCATTTTCAATATCCTTACTTTTTAGGTTCGCAGCCTCTCTAGCTGCAGTGTGACCTGGATTTCTAGTGAATGTCTAGAAGCTCATACAGTAGGTGGGTGAGAATTGCAGTTACATTTTGCATCTTCAAGATAAATCTATTGTTTTTCAAAAAAAAGCAAAAAAAAACTTCAATCAGACTATTTTGAACAACACAAATTATATCAAGTTCTCAAGTTATCTCCATAAATAATGTTTGTCCCTACGTTCTAGTCAACTCCTTTACACTGGCTATAAAAAGGCATAAATATGTAAAGGGCTGACAGAAAAAGCATGCAACTTTCTCCAAGTGATGTCATTTGCTCTGGTAGGAAACTAAAAGGCATTGAGGCATGTCATTATTCTTCTTTCATTAGTTTGTATAAATTGTTTAGTATACACCAATAGTAGAATAGTTTTTGTCGAAGTGCTATTTGCTATTTAAGTGCTGTTTAAGCTATTTGTTATGTTGTATTGGGAAGCAGACTGTTACTTTAAGATCTGAGGTACAATCATGTTTACGATCTACTTATGCTTACTATGCTTTTGGGAAACACAGCTCTAGTCATTAAACCATATTTGATAGCAAGGGGGCCATCTGGTGGTTCAAGGACCCAATGCATATTTGCATATTTTATTGGAAAATACTAATATTACTACTACATTACAATGATCTAGAACAAATGTGTATGTATATGCACATGTTAGGTGGGTGGTTTTTAGAAGAAATTTCAATGTGCTAGAGAGCTGTTCACACAGAATGCATTTTTCCTTTCCAACATGATACTTTATTTTGTTTTTCAATATAAACACGCAATTTATGGACATGTGTGACCATTATGCTTCTGTTTTGCATCTTTTTTTAAAGTGCTGTGCACGTGAGCACCACATTTTTTTAGATGCCATGTTTTTCACATGCAGCGCAGCTCATCACTGTTAGTTCCACAGCAGTGGACCAATCAGAAGAGCTCAGAAGCAGGGCAAGCTTTGCAGATTTCTGTTTACAAGCACTCAGTGGCAGTATACCCTCATGCTTTATTCTGTGCTTTTTTTCAAGCCATTTCCTTTTGCGTTTTAGAAGCAAAGTCATGTTCATTGTGAAAGTGATGTCAAGCCAAAGAAAATCCATACTGTGCAATACATTTTTCTCTGATTATAGCAAGAAAAAAAAAAGACTTTAACAGTTGTACAAAAACTGTAAAATTAATCACTTGGTGATGTGCATAAATGCTTACTTTACATTTTTACATTTTGTTGACTAACTATAATTTTAAACATATATTGAATCAAATCAATTGTTATGAATATGCTTGGCAATGGAGATATTGTCCCAAGTACAGCTTTATTGAGAAAAGAAAGGTCCACAGGCAGGGGTTAAAACAGAACCAGATCAGTACTATAAGAGGTAATCCAATAGAATTTCCCAGTGAGCAGGCAAAGGTTAGGCCAGCTGCAAACAATCATAAGACAAGAAACAGCCCGTTGACTTGTGTCCTCTGTAGTGGACATTGTGTTTTCATGAATTTTCTTTGAATTTTTGTCAAGTCCTGTTGTACTGTTTAGAGGACATCCTGGGATTTATTGTTATTAGTGTCAATGATGCGCAGCGATGTGTATGCATGTCAGACATGCAAACTGTCTCAGCTGTGAGGTGCAAAGTAAGATGGGATTTGTAGTCTGGGTGAATGGTTAGTATAGTGTACATATCACTGGAGTGCCCTCTGTTGAGTTTGGTGGGCACTCTAGCTGGTACACATAACATCAACAGTATATTGTTGTGAACTCATTTAAATTAATAGAAGCTGTTGGATAATTGTTTTAAAAAATAAAATAAAATAAAAATTTGTCAACAGACAAACTAATTTAAAATTGAGGTTACACTCTGTCTGTTGTTGTAAAATCATATTAATAATGGAAGCAGTTGAAGAATTAAAATATTTATCTCTATATGTCATCAAATAGTTTTAACTGTATAGAACATGACAGTGTACAAACCGCTGGTATGCAATGCAATATTTACAACAATCAGCTTTACCTCATAATTGTACACCTGTAAAGACCTTACAAGTGCAGTTTTATAATTTTATTACAGTAGTTGTCATTGTTATTATAATATTATTACAGTATGTGTGCTTTATGTCTGTACTACATTCTGTATTGAAAACTCATATCACCAAGGCATGTGAGTGAACCAAGGCAAGCAATGAATATCTCTCTGATTCTGATTCTAAATAATCTTTGTTTTCATCACAGATGTTTTTGCCACATCATCATGGCATGTAGAACGCACTGACTCTCTGAGCCAAAGCAGGTCACAACACAAACATCTCTATGGGACACTGATTATACAAAAGAAAGGCTTTCACCTTTTATTAGCAGAAATGTGCATGAACAGCACCCTCCAGCATTCATTATTTCACACCTCAGCTCGAACATGAAGCTCCCTTCTGCTCTCATAAATACTGTCTCACTGTGACCCTAAACACATAAAGCATTTCAACAACTCTATGCCCTGGTCATTCAACAGCGGCAGAGGAAACATGCTGTATACAGTACCTAGCATGCTTTTAAAGAGCTACTGGAGATTTCATTTCATCAAACCGCTAAAAATGAATGAATATGCTAAAATGTGCTGCTGTTGTTGTGTGCGCAGTGCAGAGGCGATGGATGATTTACAGTGAGCACAACATTCCCCGGAGACTCCCTGGAGTGTATATTCTGCTCTCAGATGTGTTTTCTGTGGATTCAAATTTATTGGTTTAGAAACATGCAAATCGCCAAACTAATAAGCCTGTACTCTATAAACTGTAAATCCAAAGAAACTGATCATATTCAAGTGGTTTCTTTTATATTATGGGATTCATATTTTAGTCTTCAACTGTATATTGATATGCAGCTAAAGTCAGAATTATTAGCCCCTCTTTGAATTGTTTTCTCTTTTTTAAATATTTCCCAAATAATGTTTAACAGAGCAAGGAAATTTTCACAGTATGTCTTATAAAATTGTTTCTTCTCGAGAAAGTCCTATTTGTGTTATTTCAGCTAGAATGAAAGCAGTTCGGCTAGAATGAAAGCAGGGGGCTAAAAATTCTGACTTTAACTGTATATATTGCATCCTAAATTTGGGTTAAATATGGACAAACCCAAATAATTAATAAAGGATAGTTAACCCAAAACTGAAATGTAGGTCATCATTCCCTTTTACCTGTGTCGAATCACTCTGGATATATTTTTTATAATGCTGAAAACCTGTAACCACAGACATCTATGTTTTTTGTTTTTCATACTATGGAAGTCATTGACAACGTTTACGTCTACGTCACCGTGCTATCGACATTTCCTCCAGTGATTCATGTAATTTCAGGTGTTTCATTTTTAATTTGTCGACTTTAACTGCAGTTTGGCACTTTCACTTATATTCGGGAACATTTTATGCATGCCCCCAGTGACAAAAGACATATTGGATGTGAGTAAGAACTGCTGGAAGAGCGCTGTTTTAATGAAATTTGATTCCACACGTTGTCTGGGAAAAAAAAAACCTCCGCATTTCATGATGCAGGTGTCTGTGGTCCTTCACTGACTCGGTAAGTGCAGAGAATAGTGTCAAACAGCTGTATGTGTATAAACTATCCTGTCACAAAATGGGATGAAAATCCTACACAACAGTAGTAGTTTGATTGCGGTGTTTACATTTCTGCACTGCACTTCAGTAATGCGACTGAAATCGACTTACTCTACATGTCTCAATTCGAATTCTGTTTAGTTCGATTATGACCTTATTCGGGTTAATCAAAAATTGCTGCTTACATGGTAGACTCTTAACCAGCGTATTGTCTTATTTGTATTAAAACAAATTATAAGCGTAAACATACTCACTGTTTACAGGTTTTCAGCTATTGAGCTTCAAATTATCTTCTTTGGGAATTATGAAACATATCAAGTTTTGAAACCAATTTATAGTGAGTTAATAAGGAGTAAATGGTCATTTTTGGCCGAAATATCCCTTTAATGTGAGACAACTACAAGTAAACACTGATTTTTCATGACATTCCATTTTAAGATTTTGGGTTTTATCAGTGTAATGGAAAGAATACATACCATTTTTAGCGTTTCCTTTATAGTCCTTTATCATTTTTTTTCTGCAAATTTAAATTACAATACCATTTTTAAAGGCCATTTTCTCTTTTTTTCTCAGAAATATGAAATAATGCATCATTTGTACACACATTTTTAATCCACAAAAAGCTATTTTGTTTTCCTGCTAGTTAAATAAGAGATTCACAAAATGCCTTGTACTCTAATATGGCAACATTTTTACAAGAATTTTGAACATTTTTAAGATGTTTTATGATAAAAAATATGCAAATTAGTATGTTATTAACTAGATAACACCTCATTTATATGTTTAAGCACAACATTTAAAAAAAAAAACCTAATAAAAAAATTGTCTCATTTTTATGTTATCAGTGAACTAGTGAACACTAGTAAAACCTTTAATTGATATATTTTATTTATTTTTTTACTTGATTTGAACATATTTACCTTCAGTGTCTTGCCTCATCTTAAAAATCTAAGCTAGCGTTTAGGTTTGTAAACATTTTGGACTGTACTGTCCATGTCTTTGCTTTTTTTTTCTCAATACAACTGGAGCGAATAGGTTCACATTTGCGTCCCAGTCGATGCAATGTAGAGTTGAAGCTGAGGTTGTGCCAGTGTTTTTACATGGAGAGGAACAAGGATCTACTGTATATGAACTATATTGGGAGCAAACATGGCTTTGATGATGGCTGCCTTTCACCCTCTGCAGTTTGGGATTTGAGAGATGTGAATAAAACAGCAGTACACATTGTTTACTTCCTCACATGACATGTTTTCTTGCGATGGGTTATGTTGTTTTCAGACCCAGAGATGGATCGGGTCTGTTAAATAATTCATAACATATGTAATTGTATTGTGTCTAACAAAATTGGAGTTCGGTCATGTGAAGTCTCTTGCATTTTTTTTTTAATAAAAAGTCAAATTCGAATGAATTATTAAATAAATATTTTATCCTGTGTGCGCATGAGTCTGTGTGTGTGTGAGTGTGTTTGCACTGGTATTGATTGTAGGAGACAACACTAGTACTGGTATTAGTAGGATAGTGGATTTTGTATAATGACATGTGTATGAACTAGTTGTAAAGTTATTTATGAGGACATAAATCACTTTTTAGGAGATTTAGGAGATAAGGTGATTTATGCTTGTAATTCAAAACTCTTAACGGCATCTATCCACATTCAAATTTTCCCCCAAGGTTACGATTAGGAGTAGGGCCATATTAAAGAGTTTTTGTTTGTTTGTTTGTTTTTACTGTATAAATTGCAAAAACATACCAACATGTGTTCCACATACAGTTGAAGTCAGAATTATTAGCCCCGCTGTTTATTTTTTCCCCCAATTTCTGTTTAGCGGAGAGAAGAGTTTTTTCAACATATTTCTAAACATAATAGTTTTAATAACTTATTTCTAATAACTGATTTATTTTATCTTTGCCATGATGACAGTAAATATTATTTTACTAGATATTTTTCAAGACACTTCTATACAGCTTAAAGTGATATTTAAAAGCTTAACTAGGTTAATTAGGTTAACTAGGCAGGATAGGGTAATTGGGCAAGTTACTGTTTGTTCTGTAGACAGTTGAAAAAAAAAATAGCTTAAAGGGGCTAATAATTTTGACCTTAAAATGTTTCATAAAAAAATAAAATGCTTTTATTATAGCCAAACTAAAACAAATAAGACTTTCTCCAAAAGAAAAAAATATTATCAGACATACTGTGAAAATTTCCTTGAAAAAATAAATAAATAAATAAAAAATCAAAGGGGGTCTAATAATTCTGACTTCAACTGTACATGTTCCGCATTCCAGTTCTTTTATTAAATACAAGTATAATTGCAAATTTCTTAATATTAATAATAATAATAATAATAAAAATAATAATAATAATGGGGCGACACAGTGGCTCAGTGGTTAGCACTGTGGCCTCACAGCAACAAGGTTGTTGGTTCGAGTTCCGGCTGTGTCAGTAGGCATTTCTGTGTGGAGTTTGCATGTTCTCCTTGTGTTGGCGGTGGTTTCCTCTCGCTGCTCCTGTTTGCCTGACAGCCTAAAGACATGCGCTACTGACCTTATTCTTCAATGCGGAAGTGCGCTTGTTTTTCCGATTCAGTGGCCTATGGGAGAAATGGCTAGGAATAATAAACAGCAGAAAACGGTCAAACTACTTGCTCTACAAACAAGTGTTTGCATGACTATACAACAAAATAGAATAATATAATAATTTAAGTTTGCAACATCAAGCAGCAAAACTATCCATTTTTAACATCTGAAATGAATAGAAGTGAATGAGACCGGAAGTGGGGTCTCATTCACTATAAAAAATATTTTATGGTTGCACCCGCTTGTACGTGGAGAATAAGGTGAATAAGTGAACTAAATAAACTAAATTGGCCATGGTGTATGTATGTGAATGAGTATTGCCAGTTCCTCTTCGGATGGTGAACTTCAATGCTATAGTGGAGAATCCACTTATGGGGAATTTCATTCAGAAAGCCAATTGTCTAAAAGAGCATGTGAACAGGCCAATGAAATGCTAATGAATTGGCAGCGTCAGCTTGCGCAGCTGATGTTTGTTGCAATCAATTTAGCAATATAAGCACAGCAATAACAAGGCTGAGGCATCATTTTCACTTCACAGACTTCACAGCCTTCACAGACCCTGATCCACAGAGAGTAGATGAGGGTCTCTCCTGCTGAGCTACAGTGATTTAGAGTGAATGAGAGTGGTCTCCCTGTCCAGAGCGTGATACACGTGGCGGCAGACGGTTGAGCTGGGTTTCTCCCTTGCCTGGCGTTCTTTGGGTCTGGTCCTCCAGAGCGGTTTGTATATTGCACTTTCACCTTAAAGAGCAACATAGTCATGCAGCGCATCCTTTTCAGGATGTCGCTCCGACCGTGCGTTTCTGGATGCAGTGGTTTCCTGTCCCCGGATAATGGGCACGAGCATTGAGTTGCATGTCTGTTGCACAGTTAAGATTGCGGGTCGCTCTTGCAAAAGAGCCACCCACCCCAGTTGTCTCCCGCTCCACGGCTGGGCACTGGGGCAGATCTGAGGGTTACAGTGAGAGTAAATCTGCTGCCCACGGGCTTGCAGACCTCTCGCTCCTCCACGCACTCCATCTAAGCTTTGAGGACTAATCTAGCCTCTCATCCCTTTCTTCCCGGAAGTGCACAGTGGGCTCAAGCAGTCTTGGAGGGCACCTTTCTCTGCCCGATCTGAGTGCGCTTCTGCCTAACCACACTTGATTGAGTCGATTCCCCAGATTGAGAGTGCCACTGTGGGCCTGCCTGGTGCCTCTTTGTGCTGGAGTCTGCCTCCAAAGCGTGTCGATTTTCTGCCTTCCTGAAGCCAGAGCCTACACAGCCGCGGGCCAGGCTGTTTCCACCCTACACGCTAGGGTCCATACGTGTGCACTGGCCTAGCTGCACGAAGGTGGTTCAGATCCGGGCTTATTACAAGCCCCGCACCGCACCTGACTGAGCTCCACACCCACTCCGCGCTGCCCCACTGCTGGTACGTCAGCAATTGTAGCGATGAGTCCATTAGCGAGAGCTCTGCCTGCCTGATTAGCGCAGGCCAGCCCTTCGTGGTGGATCATACGCACAATCAGACTTGGCTTCGTGATTAAATTTGCAAAACGGACCCCCAAGTTCATGGGTGTGTATTTCACCAGGGTCAGTCCCCTGTCTGCCCCTGTCTTGCGAGAGGAGATTGTTGTCCTCCTGGCGAAGGATGCAATCGAGCTGGTCCCTCCAGCCGAGATGGAGAGTGGGTTTTACAATCTGTACTACATCGTGCCCAAAAAGAGCAGTGGGTTACGGCCAATCCTAGATCTGCACATTTTGAACCGCTGTCTGCACAAGCTGCCGTTCAGAATGTTCACGCAGAAGTGCATCCTCCGGTGCGTTCATCCTCGGGATTGGTTTGCAGCAATAGACCTGAAGGACGCATACTTCCATGTCTCCATTCTTCCACGCTACCGTCAGTTTCTGCGGTTTGTGTTCGAAGGTCGAGCCTGGCAGTCCAAAGTCCTCCCCTTCGGGCTTTCTCTGTCTCCGCGGGTCTTCACCAAGCTCGCGGAGGCTGCCTTAGTGCCCCTTTGGCTCGCGGGCATTCGCATACTCAATTATCTTGACGACTGGCTGATTTTAACTCACTCTCGGGAGCAATTGATTATGCAGAGAGACAAGGTGCTCCGGCACCTCCACCTGTTGGGGCTTCAGGTTAACCGAGAGAAGAGCAAACTCGCCTCCGTGCAGAGGATCTCTTTTCTCGGGTTGGAGCTGGACTCGGTCACCATGACAGCGCACCTCTCCGGAGACCGCACTTAGCTAATAATGAACTGTCTAAGAGAGTTCGACAGCAAAATAGTGGTCCTACTAAAATCCTTTCAGAGGCTTCTGTGGCATATGGCATCCGCTACCACTGTCACGCCGCTCGGATTACACCATATGAGACCACTTCAGCACTGGCTTCACGATCGTGTCCCCAGACGCACATGGCACATGGCTGTGTCGCCGCACCCTCAGCTCTTGGAACGACCCCTCATTCCTACAGGCCGGAGTGCCTCTAGGACAGGCATCCAGTCATGTTGTTGTTTCAACAGATACTTCCAGCATGGGCTGGGGGTGTGTCATGGGCATGCAGCTGCGGGCCTGTGGAAAGGAACCCAGTTGCATTGGCATATCAATCGCCTAGAGCTGTTGGCAGTGTTCCTCGCTCTCGACAGTTTTTTACCAGTGCTGGAGCAGCAGCACGTGCTGGTCAGGACTGACGAGGAGCAAGTCTTGCTAGTTGCGCCTCTCTAACCCAAACGGACCTGGATGTCAGAACTCTCCCTCCTCGAGACGGCCCGGGCATATCCCTTTGAGAGAGGACCTACTCTCTCAGGGACAGGGCACCATCTGGCACCCTCGCCCCAATCTTTGGAACCTCCACGTGTGGTCCCAAATGCAAGGCAGACTTAGGTAACCTACCAACTGCGGTGGTTAATACCATCACTCTGGCTAGAGCCCCCTCGCCGAGGCACGCCTACGCCCTGAAGTGAAGTCTATTCACTGAATGGTGCGTCTCTCACAGAGAAGTTCAGCCAGTTCAGCTTTGTGCTTTTTTCTTTTAAGAGAAGCTCATCATGACGCGGTGGCTGGCAGCACTGTGGGAAGGCATAACCTCATCATCCGGTTCCTCAGAGGCGCTAGGCGAATTAATCCACCCCGCCCCACTCTCATGCCCTTGGAATCTCGCCCTCGTTCTCAAGAGCCTGCGTACAGATCCCTTCGAGGCACTCGACTCAGTATCTTTAAGATTTCAATCCCTGAAGACAACTCTGCTGGTCGCGTTGGCATTGATTAAGAGGGTCGAGGCATTTTTGGTCAGTGATTCGTGCCTGGAATTCGGGCCGGCTAACTCTCACGTTGTCCTGAGCCAGGGGTACGAGACCCACTTGAGTCCCATGAAAGGCCAGAGCAGTCGCCTGAGTCCCACAAAAGGCCAGAGCAGTCGCCTGAGTCCCTAAATAGGCCATAACAGTCGCCTGTGTCCCACGAAAGGCCAGAGTAGTCATTTTGTCCTGAGCCAGGGGTACGAGACCCACTTGAGTCCCACGAAAGGCCAGAGCTGTCACCTGAGTCCCACGAAAGGCCAGAGCCGTCACCTGAGTTCCACAAAGCCAGAATTACCACCTGAGTTCCATGAATGGCTGCCATGTGACTTCCCAAAGTTGCCTAAACTGTATAAACCTTCAGTGCCCCCTGAACCAAAGCCCCCTGATTCACTGGGGTTATACAAACTGCCAATGACTCATGAACCAAAGCTTCCTGATCCACTGGGCTTATATGAACTGCCAGTGCCCCCTGAACCAAAGCCCCCTGATCCACTGGGGTTATACAAACTGCCGGTGACTCCTTAACCAAGACCTCCTGATCTACTGGGCTTAAATGAGCCAGTGTCACATGAACCTAAGCCTCCTGACCCACTGGAGTTAAATGAACTGCCAGTGTCTCCTGAACCCCACCCTTCTGACCCACTGGAGTTAAATGAACTGCCAGTGTCTCTTGAAACCGAGCCTCCTGACACACTGAAGTTAAATGAACCTCCAGTGTCTCCTGAACCCAAGTCTCCTGACCCACTGGAGTTAAATGAACTGGCAGTGTCTCCTGAACCTAAGCATCCTGACCCACTGGAATTAAATGAACTACCAGTGTCTCCTGAACCCAAGCTTCCTGACCCACTGTGGTTGTATGAACCACTGCTGTCTTTTGAACGTAAGCCTCCAAGGCCCTTTGCAGTTCCACTCTCCAGGCCCTCTGCAGCTCCACCCTCCAGGCCCTCCGCAGCTCCACGCTCCAGGCCCTCCGCAGCTCCACGCTCCAGGCCTTCCACAGTGCCACGCTCCAGGCCCTCCGCAGCTCCGTGCTCCAGGCCCTCCGCAGCTCCACTCTCCAGGCCCTCTGCAGCTCCATGCTCCAGGCCCTCCGCAGCTCCACTCTCCAGGCCCTCTGCAGCTCCATGCTCCAGGCCATTCGCAGCTCCATGCTCCAGGTCCTCCGCAGCTCCATGCTCCAGGCCATCTGCAGCTCCATGGTCCCGGTACACCTCCACTGCATGGTCCTGGCCCTCCATACCTCCCCCTGTTCCACCTCTGCTCCATGGCCCAGCCCCGCCTCTGCTCCACGGTCCAGAACCGCCTCTGCATGACCCTGCCTGCCTTAATCAAGTACGTTATCTGTTTTAGACTGACTATTGTTGCCTTGAACTTTTGCCTGCCTTCTCATCACATGTTCTGGATTTGTCCCTGTGTTTGTTGATCTGTTTTGGACTGATTGTTGTTATGCTGAACCTCTGCCTGCACTCTCACTATGTCGTCTGGATTTGCCCACTGAATATTGTTATTGTTATTGGATTGGACTGCTTACATGTTGCCGACTCTCTGCCTGTTTATTCGCTGATGTCTCTGCCTAACCCCTTTAATAAACTTCTGCACATGGAATTTAATACTGTGTCAGACCCCTCATTACAACGCATCAATTTAAATTGATTTTGAAAACAATTCATTTTGAGATTTATCATCTGATATCAGATTTGTATTACTAAATGTTTTAAATGCAGAACAACTATTAGAACACTATTTGAGCTAAAAGACTTATTTTTTTTACGCTGAAAAAAAAACTTCATGCCTTTATTTTGTTGAATCAAATTAACTTTGACTTATCTCTTACTCTTCAATTAAACTGGCTTAAAATATAACAATAAATTTACAAAAACAAAGTTAGTTGAAACCTGATTAACTGTAACCAAAACATTTGTTGTCAGGAGTTTTTGTCATGTTATTTTTTTACAGTGTAGAAAACAAAGTGTTTATATAAAAAAAAAATCCCCAAATGATTTTACTAACTGACCTCTTTCTTATTGATCTATTTCTTGTTTTTGCACTGTTTGAGGCCACTCAGGCGCTATTTGCAAGGAGGAAGTATTGCAAAATATTACATCATCATTGGGCTGCTGTATTTGAGGTATTTTGACGGTTAAAAAGATTGGTGTGTGTGTTTGAGTTGGTCAGCACAGAAGAAGGTTTCTGAGTTATAGCTAGTAGAGCGGTGTGTGCTTAAGTTAGTTGTCAGTGTGTTGAGGGCTTGAATATTGATTCAAGTGTTCTCTCTGGCAGTATTGTTGCTTCTTGGGCTGTGTAAGCCTGAGACATGATAACAGCAATAGAGTGGAAAATCCTGCTGGAGTGGAGGGGGGCGGCGCCAAAGAACTAGTGGTGACAAAAACCAACTTTGTTATCACCCCGTGTTGGCCACGGCTGGACAAAAAAGCTGTTCAAACAACCAATTAGAGCACTCTCTTTTGCGGATGGCCAATGGCAATTATACATGCTCAATCTGGCCAAGTCGCTCCAATGCTAGCCCGATGACAGGTGACATGTGGACCACAACAAACAAAGTACTGCTCAATGCTGCTCAAAGGCCGACGATCGGCTTGGTGTGTTTCAGTCTTTAAGGTTATCTTTAAGCTAGTGTGTTCCAAAACTTTCCCATTTAGAAGATATAAACACTGTTTATTTATTTACTTATCGAAGAGTGTTCAAAGTGAGTGAATATTTGGTGAATAGTACAATATAGGGATAGAGACGATGTAAATGTTATTTCCCATGGAATGACTGAAGTCTGCTTTTGCGTTAAAGTCATGCAAACCAGCGCAAAGTTCAGCTACGGTCCACTTTAGTCCAAAGAAATGGCAGCACTGAGAGGATTCATAAGAATGTGTCGGCACAGAACACATAATGTCAGATCCATTTTAATTACATATAATGCTTTATTTTAAAGTGCAGAGTCAGACTTAGTATTATTATTGTAGACTGTGGCAGTCATGAATCTGATGCACTTGAGCTCAACAGCTCTGACTGTTGTGATATAAATAAAATGCTATTGGCTGTTTTTCAAAGGGGTAGAACCTATACTATGTCCCAGCCTGTCCTTCTGTTTAAATTGGGATTTCATTAAACATTGATTAAATTTGCAAATTTCATGTAATCTTTAAGGTGCTGTTTGTTCTTGACTCCTCTAAAACAGAAATACCATTATATGTTTCAAGGTATTCAAGAAACTTGCTAGGTGAACACTTAAAAAAAAAACTTAAGCCAGTTATTACTCTTTAAAAAATGTGATTTTCATGTTAGAATGTCTGTCTTTGCTTTGTTTTCTATAACCAGCCCCCTGGCAGTTTCCCCAATTATATTTCAGAACTCCGGGTTGTGTATTAAATATGTTAAGACTTGTAATCTAATTAATAAATACTGAACCTCTAACATTATCTGAAATAAATGCAGAGTGACTGATGTTTGTGAGATTTCACTTTCTGAGTCACAGTTCTAAAGTTCAATTGTTTATTTTAATTTCAAGATCTGAGGTTAACTATCTGCTGCTGCTTTCAGCATGGCAATAAATGTCACATAAAATGGTGTTCAAAATCACATTGTTAGCATTTAACACTGAATAAAGCACATAATCAGTACCAGAGGTAGTCATTTTCATAGCAGTTTTTGCTGTTGTTGTCACGATTCTGACATTTCTGTGTTGTTTAGTCTTGTTTTGGTGACAGCGTCCAGACACTAGTCCTGTCTTGTCTTTATGTTGTGCTCAGATTGAGCTTTCATGGGCCGGGCACTCATTCTCTCTGCACGGTCTGAAGTGAGCTCCTTGTTCGTGTCTTTGTTGTGAGCATGCGTGCCCCCCGAGGAGGCTTGGTTTGTGTGTGCTCGCTTGCTCACGTGTTTGTTTTGTTGGTGGCATGTTGTTTTATTCTCAGCGCCTCAGTCTAGTTGGTTTCAGTTTGGGTTGGTGCTGGGATTGGAACATGCATGTGACGTGTAAGTGCATGGTAAGAGTTATATTTATTGTGAACTTGTGTCTTGCGTTCTGTCTCGTCTTGGTGTTGTGTCAAAGCATATGGTTCAGTGTTTACATTGTGACCGCATGCTTTAATGTTGTGTTTCATGTGAACACGTGGTTAATGAGTTCTCTTTTTGGCAGAGTGTTTTAGTCCCATTTCATGTCAGCACATGGCTTGTGTTGTTTCTTTGTGTCATGTGCTTGTCTATTGTCTAGTCCCGCCCTCCTTGTTAACCCATTATTAGTTTATTCTGTTCCCCTGTTTGCTTGTTTATATTTTCTGTTTATAGTTTACTCAGGTCGGCTGTCCTGTGCCAGTTCGTCGCCTTTTATTGCCTTGTCTAGTCATGTCCAGCCCTGCTCTTTCCATGTTTTTTTTCCCTGCAATTGAGTCCTCATCCTTCTCCAACCCAAACCATGACAGATGTTTAGTCACAAGAAATAGAAACCATTTCTAAAACAAAAATTTCAGGTGATGTTAATGTCATCAATCTGGCAACATGCGTTTGTGTGAAGATGTCGTCAGAGGGGCCATGTGAATTTTAATTTTTTATTAGGAGTGTAATACCTAGTTCAACCACTGGGTTGAACCACTGTGTCAGTCTTACATCCTGCACTTTTAAACAGCACTGTGAACACTGTGGAACTTTCCAATTAGATCCCACCATTTCGTTCATATGCATTTCTAAATAGGTCCATGGTTCTGCTAGCAGCCATTGGTTGGGCTGCGTGTATCAGTTTGTTCACCCAAAGTTGCAAGTGCAAATTCAGATGACAGCCACCTGAAACCTAAATGTGCCAAAGCCTTCTGGTCATATTGACATTAATTTGTAGCACACAATACAACTCGTTGTGCTGTTTGATGTTGCAAATTGGCAGTTTCTTATAATAATATTTAATTTAAGAACAAATAGAGAGCGAGAGCGATAGAGAGAGTTTTTTTCATCAATCAATCATTCAACATTGTTAATCAAGGCCATTTTAATCAAGATTCATTTTCAATTGAAAATATGCTGGTAATTTACTTACAGCAAATTATTCGTTTTTGACATTTTTTTTGCAGTCGGTGTCAGGTTACAATTTAGAAGATAGCAGGTTACTATTCTAGGATCTTTTAATCGAGATCATGATTATATTCATTTTTGAGTGTGAAACACTATTTAGAGCATATTAACTGAGCTGAAACCTTAAAATATTTATTAATTGTAGAGCAATTCATTTTGCAAATAAAAAAAACAAAACAACACTTTCTTTTCCATGTTCCATGTCCCTCAGAAGTCAAAATATCAAATATTACAGAAGAAATGATAAGGTCGTACAGCATTTATCCTCAATTACCTGTAATTCTGACTTTGTCCATGACATTTGACATCTTGAACTAACTTTAAAAGTCAAACAGCTCCATCAAACTCCTCTCATCTCCATGGAAACAAGCTTGAAGAGCTTTTTCAGCTTTTACTTGAAAAAGCCTGCCTGTCCTACCAATAGCACAGCACTATATTGTTTACGATAACAGGTTTACACATTGAATGATGCATCATTGTCTTTGGTCTAATGTATGAGTAAATATTAAGCACAAATTTATACTGTCAGCCCAGTCGATTGCAGTATGAAGCAGCATTTAAAAGTCTTCATTTTTGAAAAAAAAAAAAGAAAATATATTGCATATTGCTATCACAAAACCTCAAGGAAAATGACCCTAAGATGATTCTTTCTCAGCGGGGTTAATCATCAGAGACCAGTAATAATTTGAGTGATTTGATAATTAAACTTAAGCCACTGAATTGGCTTAACAAATTGATTAGATAGACATGCACTAAGATATTGTGCACATGCTAATGAACCTCTCTGATAATTTAGAGAGCATTTATAGAACAGGGTAAGAGTGGTGTAATTATAATGTCTTCACGGGTCTCACACGCAATGCAGACTCTACAGTCTCTGTTTCTAAAATTTGGTAAGTGACTTAAACGCTACCTACAGGATCACAGAAACTCATTTAGCTGGCGAACTTATTCAGTATCAATTTCTACATATATTTGATGTTAGCATGTGGCTAAATCAGCTGAACTCTTTAAAGTAAAATAAAAAGGGTGGCACAAAATACCAATGTGTATTTAAATATATATTTATATTAATATAAATCTTACCGACCTCAAACCTTTGTTTGGGAAACAAAGGTGAAATAGTAATATTTTGAAACACTACTGCACTTTTTATTTATTTATTTATTTATTTTTGTGATGGCAAAGCTGTATTTTAAACAGCCTTTTGTTAAGGTTTAAGTGTCACATAACACAACTGTGTAGAAATCATTCCAATATGGGGATTTGGTGCTAAATATGTCTCTTCTTGTTTCAAATTATCAATTTACAGCGTATGGTTTTTCCTCTATTTTGTCAGTCTTTTAGTTTAGTATTCATTTAAACTCACAGAATATTAGGTATGCATAAATTTAGTATATAACTCAGTTTTATATAATAATTATTGAACAGCAGAAATTTGCTGACTACTGTTTATTTATTGTATCATAATCATATTGGTCATAAATTCATTATTTGTGAATGCCTATACTATAACTACTAAGATTAATATCATTAGCCCTCTTAATATACAGATGTCACCACTTTAATATGTTCCCTCTGCCGCCATTCTTGCTGTCACCGTGGCGGTGGTAGCGAGCAGCTTTTGATCACTGGGTGACACTTTAACCATGGATTTTCAACTTTGCCGTTTCACAATTCTAGATAGGACGGTAGGCTACTGTATACCTTATGTGATGTGATGACCATCATGACCATCATGTCGATGTTATTACCTCAAATCTTAAACAAGCACACACTACAAAACAATATTAAGGTTATCGAGCCTATGGAGCACATCACCTGATTGCAGTATAACTTGCTTTGTCAATAATTATTATTTATTATAGGCTAGGTTACAAATATTTGACCAACTGCCACTGCATGCAAAACACTCTCATGCACTCAAAATAGGTTACCTTATGCATAGATGTTAGTGGCGTTTATGAATTAAAGATATTATTTTAATTATAATTTTCAAGAATTCACACTTAGCTGATAATCAATAAAGCGTATTTGGCATGCTGTCCCGGGAGAGAGCCCTGAGCTCGTAATATCCTCGAGCCCGGGGCTCCCTCCCGTTAGAAGGGCGAGAGGGGAGTTCGAGCTCAGGTAGGTCTCGAGAACTCCCCTGCTTGTTGCCACATGAGAAGTGTAAACTAGGGTTGTTTTCAGTGATAATTAGTTTTTATTAGTCGATTGACTATGGTTTTATGTTTTTGGACGATGGGAGGAAACCGCGGTACCTGGGGGAAACCCACGCGAACACGGCGAGAATATGTAAACTCTGCACAGAAACACCAACCAGTCCGATAGGAGGTTGGACCAGCGGTGTTCTTGCTGTGAGGCCACAGTGCTAGCCACTGGGCCACCGTGTCGCCCTATCGGAAAAAGGGGGAGGAAGTAGGGGTGGAAGGGGGGAGCTTCAAGACGAAAATAACTGGAGTGAAAAACTCTGGTTATTTATAATGCATCCATAATCATCTAATGGGTCAGATTACGGAGCTAATGAGGGGCCAGCCGTGTTGATCATAAGCACATGATCCTCTTGAAATTAGTTTATAAATAAACCACACTTAGTGATCTGCTTGAGGTAGGTCAATTTATTTTATGCTTTTGATAAAGTAGCATTCAACTTGAGCTCTTTAAGTTAGATCATGCGCCGGACTGTTTCTTCGTGTTTTGCTGGTAATATATTTAAATAAATATTTATTTAGGCCTATTTAATGATTAAATTATTATTTATGTACAATAACTGAGACCTATGTAAATGAACATAAATGAAAAAACGTAACTGAAAAAGCTTATTTATTGATTGTCTTAGTTTTATCATTTTAAAATAGCAAATACTGTACATCTCTCTATATTTAGGCTTTTTAAAACACTGCTCTATTTATTTATTTATTTAGGCCTACTTATTTGTATGTATGCGATTTCCATTTTAGTTCTCTTTTATTTCTTTAATTTTACTTTCCAAAATGATCATGAATCATTTCACTTAAGTTTACAATGATAATACAGCTTGTTAACAAGTTTTTAAGGATTAATAGAGGAATTATAATGCTTTGTTTTATTGTTTCAAGTAGCAGGGTATTTACAGCTACTTTATATTTCTGTCCGTTCGCATCCCGTCCCTTTGAGCCCCCTGGTGGCATAGTCGCAAACTGCGGTTATACCTAAAAACACGTTCTTACTCTTTTAGTGTGCTGGCGGAACGAGTTGCGGCGGTAATGCTCCTTTTAAAGTGCCACCCACTGTATGTATGTATATATATATATATATATATATATATATATATATATATATATATATATATATATATATATATATATATATAGAATAACTACCTTATTAACTTATCATGAATATTAGTGAAAATGCATTAGTGAATAAATGCCAGTCTAAAGTGCTAACAACGCAAACAAACTATTATTTTTGCAACAACTATATGGGATTTTATGTCAATTAAGTTTGTCATGGTGCACTATACTGTACATTTGCTTTATCTTTTAAAAACACATAAAAAAGATCCTGCCTTACAATTTTCCTTTTGAAACAGTATAAGAAAGTGCCTCTGATGTTTTAAATTGCTAGTCAACGGACCAGGTTTTGAAACAGAGCATTGAAGATCTTTTCACTATTGAACAGAAAGAAAAAAAATGAAGCTGTGCTCTCTCCACACACACTTGCTGCCTGGTCTTTACAAATGATTGGCGTATATCAGAAGCTTTCTTTCGATTGAAGCCAAATCCTTTGTTACCTTGACTGACCTCCAGAGAGACTGCCTATCCGCCGACCCGCGGGTCATTTGATATCCTCAGCAGAGCATGAAAGCAGCCCTGCATCTCCCTTTATCTAATTAGATCTGGTGCTGCCGCTGCTCACCTTGTCTTTCACTTTTCCCCAAGTGGTTCTCTTCTTGCTTTATGGGAACTAATAACGGATTCCTTTTTATATGCATCTTTATTCAAAGCAACCTTCAAAGCTGTTGTCGCCATCTCGCAGGCTAACTGTAAAAGTGAGGATAGCAGAGATGCTGTAAGGCTTGGCAAACAGATTGCACATAACAATCACATCTTTCTAAGCATGTGTCAGTGCGATTGCATCATTTCCTCCATTTATGTTTGGCCAGGAGGAAGGAAGGTGGATTACTTTTCCTTTTCCTAAAAAAAAAAAAAAAAAAAAAACACAAAGTATGCTGTCAGGTGAACTAAAAAATTTATCCAGCCTCATCCAGGCTCAGACTATGTATTATGATGCAATTATGATGTCTTTATGGGCTCCACGTGGATCCTTTGTTGTCTGAAGGTGAGTATTGGGGGAATCAGACTGTCTTACTTAAGACAAGAGCACAATTTTTTTGTGATAGACATTCATTCATTCATTTTCTTTTCGGTTTAGTCCCTTTATTTATCTGGGGTCGCCACAGCAGAATGATCAACTTATCAAGCATATGTTTTTCGCAGCGGATGCCCTTCCAGCTGCAACCCATCACTGGGAAACACCCATCACAACACTCTCATTCACACACATACACTACGGACAATTTAGCGTATCCAATAGCGCATAACTGGAGCACCCAGAGGAAACCCAAGCAAACACGAGGAGAACTTGTAAACTCCACACAGAAATGTGTGGACACAGAAACCCAGCCGAGGCTCGAACCAGCGACCTTCTTGCTGTAAGGCAACAATGCTACCCACTGCGCCACCGCTCTGCTCTTGTGCTAGACACTTTATTTTCATTATATTAACTGAAAGTATCTTTACAACAACATCAACTTTATAGCACTCATAGTATTAGTAGATTGTCTGTTTAAAGTGAATTCTAGAACACCCAAAAATAAAATCTTTATCATTAATTTATCACCCTTGTGTTGTTTCAAACCTATATGACCTTCATTCGCTATACGAACACAAATTAAGATGATGAACATTTTTGATGAGCAAGGGTCATGGAACATGGAAAGCCCAGAAGGTACAAAGAACATCGTCAAAATAATCCATGCATCATCAGTGTTCAGTTCAATCATAACTGTATGAAGCTATGAGAATACTTTGTGCTCACATAAAAAAATAAAGAAATAAAGAAATAAACAAAAACTAAAACATCAAGACATTTTTCAGAAATAGTCACACATTTTAGTTGTTATTTTGATGTCTCAGTCACAACAAATATTCTACTGATTGAAGAACCTTTGCAAGCAAATGTGAGCTTAGTCTGGCAACACACTAGTAGCTTATAAACCCAATGGGGTATATGCACAGCTAGTGTTTCTTCCCCTACCGATAAACTTTCGGTGAATGGTTAATGTGACTTTTAAAAATTTTATATGGCTCTTTTTTACAGCATCGCTGTTGTAATGTAATTACAATATAATCAGTTTAACAGACTTAAGCATTCGTTTAGTTGTTCAAGTGTAAAATGAGATGAAAATCCATTTACATGCATGTGCCGTCAGGATCAGCAGACTAGCACAGAACTCCATTGGAAATACTGGAGTAAAATCAATTAATTCAATTCAATTCTTGTTTATTTATATAGTGCTTTTACAATGTATGTATTGTGTCAAAGCCGCTTAACATAGAAGTTCTAGAAAAGTCCAGATTTCAGAGTTGAAGTTCAGATTAGTTCAGTTCAGTGGTTTAAATTACACTGCAGAAAGTTCAAACACTGAAGAGCAAATCCATCGATGCACAGCTTCACAAGTCCCAAACCAAGCAAGCCAGTGGCAAGGGAAAAAAACTTTACCAATTGACGAAGTAAAGAATAAAAAAGCCTTGAGAGAAACTAGGCTCTTTTGGCCATGACCAGTTTTCAATGTGAAAATCAATTATCACATTTTGAAGACATGGCACGGAAAAATGGAATTTAATACAGTGCATCTCGTCCATCTGAGACCCAATCAATCAGACACTAAAGATTATTTATTTTTTAAGAAAATAGACCTTGAACGTGGCAATTTCTTAATGGCATACAGTTCACCGGAAGTGATTTAACATGGTTAATGACAATTAAAAGTCCTTCTGCACATACCTTATTTTTGGCCCCAATAATGAATTGACTTTTTGATCAAAACATGCTCAACTGTGTGGTGTCATTACAATTATTTTATTTCTGCTGATCGAATTGTAGCCTCCCTGATGCCAAAATAGTCAATTGAACCAAACAGGCTTTGTCAATCAGATTTTGCATGCTTTTATAGTTAAAACAAAGAATGGAAATTGATTATTAACAAAGATGATTGATGTATGGAAATAATCATCACCTATACATAAGTCACCTGAAGTCACATTTGATGAGATTTCGTGGTTGTGGAATTGCTACTGTAAAATCCTTACTACAATAAGAAAAAAGCGTGTATCTCACAATCTTGATGAGTCAGTGTGCATTCAGATGAGGATAATGTTAAAAAAGGTTGTCCTTGTGCCTTTGGTCTGCCACTATTTTTCTTTATCCAACTATTTATAATATCCATGCAAGAAGAGCATGTCACAGACAAATACGGTAACAAAGGCTGACGCTGGAATTAAATTTTACACTAAAGAAATGTGAATGCATAAAATTATGGACTGGTTTGTATAGTAAATGTATCTTGTTTGTTATGAATGAGTGAAACTCATTCACTTCCTATAATTTATTTTTAATTATGACATTAATCAAACGTGTAAAGTGAATTATATTCACACTAACTGTACACCTAAATACATTGTTAGGAGCCATAGCGCATATGATTAGGACTTATGTTGATTAGTCACACCTTGAACTAAGAACAAAACCTCATTGGTCAGCGTTTTATTAGGAGCCGAAACAATCAGTTGGGTTAATACCCATACACACAATCTCTCTATAGGTCCAGAGTTACAGCAGTTCTACAAACAGCAGTTGAGTCTGATAGATGGACAGCATGCAGTGACTTGAATGAGAATGGACAGCCTCAAACTCCATCTCACTTTACTTTTCTTCATTTTATTTCCACAGAGAGTCTAGTTTTACTTTATAGGTGTCCTATAAGGAAAATCTGGGTATGCCTAGAAATAGTCAAATAAATTACCATAGTGTGAACCTCAAGCACCATTATTTTCATGTTCTCATGTAAATTCTGAGCTTGGTTAACCTACCTTTGACTGGGCGGTTCTCACGGTAGAGCCGGAATAATGGACTCTCCTAGGAATAAAATGGAACATCTGGTCACACTTAAAGGGTATTAAAACATGGCTATTCAAAATTCTGATAGAGCTACAGCTGCTCCAAGCTCCAGTTTAGCAAAGTCACTGCAGGCTGCAATTATAAGAGCACAGCTCATTAATATTCATGATCATTCAAAATATGGTCAATATGGACCTTCTGATTCTAGGGATATTTTATGGCAAATAAATTATTATATAAAATAGTTTCTGGATATTTTTTGAATTCACCTAAGCCACATAGCTAATATGTAGATTTTAGAGAACAACTTAACTTATTAAATCAATGCAGTAAATGGCACCTTTAAGATGAGTTATGGCCTGAAACCACAGTCTACGGGTTTATAGTGTTTAGACGAGATTGACCTCCCAAGATGTCACACCAGTGACAAACAAACCACCAGTGAACCCCCATAGGAGCTCTTCTCCACAAAGCACAAAGTAAGTCCTTGAGGTATTCTCCACTACACTCAAGGAACACAAGTAATGCCTTCAGGCTCAGGCTGAACTGGTTCATACAATATAATAGGATATGATATTTAAGCATGTCTAAGAAACAATAGAAAGGTCAGATTGATTATTGATGGTGCTCTTGGTTAGGTCTTACAAACTTTGGGTTTCCATCATTGCACTCTAATCTCGTAAACTTTTCCATTTTTCACTTTCTATCTATTCTGCAACTCGTGTGAATATGAGTGAAAAAGTCAGACGCATTTGTATTTAAAGAAGAGTTACCTGTGTATATTTATGTATTTACTATCTTCTTCAATTATTAAAGGCTTTTAACCACATTTTAACCACAGAATTAAATATTCACTGTGAAGTAAACAGGTTCAGTCTGCTGAATGATTTGTTTGTTCGCTTGTAAAAAGTAAATTTTACTCTTACCTTACACTGCTATTGCAAACTGATTAATTGTAAAACTCTACTACCACTTTAATGAGAGTTAATTGACAGGTAATAGCATTAAATTAAGTTACATTGCATTAATTCCTATCTATCAAAGTTAGTCTTTCTAGTGGCTTGTTCTTTCTAAATTTGTTAACTGCCTTGATTAAAACTTTCTGATTTAATTTGTATAAACTATGGCAACAACTCTGGTTCAATAAGAAATAATGTGCTCAGACATGAAAAATATGGTTCCCCTTCATAAGGGAACTTCTACGTGTTCAGCCCTTCTGCTGAGCTGACTTCCAACATTGAAGAAAGCATTACCCCGCACTGGTGAAGACGTTCTAGTGGCGATCGAGCTGGGTTTCCCGTCCCCTTAGCATTTCGCTGGTGACCTGAAAGAGCAGTTTTCTGCTTCAAGTGCGAGCGCTGGTCCATCCCCTGGGTTGGCCGCGCTTTCTTTAGATGACACCGGGGACGTGATGTCCATCGCTGCGTCGGAGGGCGGGTTGACATGCTCCGATGAAGATCCGGACCCCCTGCCACCCTCTGGGGTTGTCAGTGAGGTTTCGGATCTGGAATCGGACATGTTAGCCGTGTTATCCTGGGCTGCTTCGGCCGTGGGACTGGAAATGGCTTGTCCCCAGAACCGTGGCTGGACCACTTAGATGGGTGTTACGTGGGGGTGAAGAAGAAGGCGAAGCCTTCTAGACCCCCATCCCCTTCTTCCCAGAGGTACACAGAGAGCTCACGCAGGCATGGAGGGCACCTCGTCCTTGTGCGCTCCTGCTCTCACCTCCCTCGATGATGGAGCGGCAAGGTTATGAGGCGATTCCCCAGGTGGACTGTGCTATCGCGGTCAATCTATGTCCGCAGAGCCACTCCACTTCGAGAGGTCAACCCAAACTCCCTTCCTGTGTTTCCGCAGGTTATCTGAGTCTCTCACGGCCAGAGCCTACACTGCTGTGGGCCAGGCCGCCTGCACTCTGCACGAGTGGAGCCAGTTTCCTCCTGATTATTGTGTAATCCAAATCAATCGAGGGGACTTAAGCTCGGTGTCACAAACACTTTCTGCGCCAGGCTCCCTAACCCAGAGATGCGTGCCCTTTTCCTACTCTACTAGTAAGTTCTCCTTCCCAGGCGAACCCTAGAGAATTCCTCCGAGGCCCCCAGCATCGACTCAGTGGAGGAGTCGAGTGCATGGCTCAGTGTGCGGTTGGTATGCCCATTTGGATTACACGTAAATGGGGATGCAGCTATGTGCATCCCCATTTGGTTATCCCATATGCATTATTACCACGGTGTGTTCCCCCTTATTAGACGTATGTATGGTAATATGTTGTTGGTGATGTCAGTATGCTCACGCTTTGGTTTGGCAAACTACACATCAAGAACGCGACGGGCTTAGCTGCTGTGGCGCTTTCCATACAGTCTCCCAAAGTCTGTTTATACAGACACACGTAGAAGTTTCCTTATGAAGGGGAATGTCCTTTTTACGTACGTAACCCACATTCCCCGAATAGGGAACAGAGACGTGTGTCTCCACTGCCACAGCACCTGAGTCTCCAGCACGGCTCTTCAGCAGGCAAATTCTGATGAGCTGGCTCCAGCAGCTGACTGATACAGCCCTTATTGGCTCATCAGTTTCAGCTGTGGAGCTAAGCTCCGCCGATTCACCTGGCATTTCATTGGCCCGTTTTCATATCTTCAGAGGTGATTGGTTGTCTAAAGCACTCCCAAAGTCTGTTTATACAGACACACGTCTCCGTTCCCTATTCGGGGAACATGGGTTACGTACATAACCAGGACGTTTACCATAAAATTATGTAGATTCAATTAAGCATTTTAAATTGTACTGGCAATTTTTTATGTCCCACTATACTGAAAGAAAGAAAAACATCACTTACAATTTTGTAAGGCTGCTGTGCCATAATGGTGCATCTATCTGTCTTTTTATACAAGATTTGTCAATAAAGAAACTATTTTTTGTATTATGCCAAAGACTCTTGTTGTAATTGGTGGGGTAAACCTGTGCATGTCCTTATAAGGTGATCCATTTTTGGCCAAAATCCCCATAATGGCATAGTTGGTAAACTGATGTAAATTCAGTTTTCGATTATATTGGAGTTTGAGTATCCACCTGCCCACCTTCCGTCTGTCACAAGTCCAAAAGCTTTGGAGAATAAGTTCCTTTATCAATACTCGCCATAAGGTTCTGAAACTTGGACATCTGTCTTCTCTGGGCAATAATTATTTCATTCTTCACAATAAGCTAATTTTGCTCTATACTCTCCCACACATCCAATTGAATTTGCAAAAGCATTTTTTTCTGTAGGAATGCTACGCAAACATTTGAAAAATCTGGATGTAATATTGGAGCCAACACAGATTTTTCACTTTAAATTAGCACATTGACTAAACACAATTGAATATGTGAATATATATAGTTAACTCAAGATTACTATGATTACTACATAGCATCTTTATTAACCAGTCATTAAGTTAGTATATAATTATACATAAAAAAATATATATATATATTTTACCTTTTGTTGTGTGTGTACAGTTAACAGATTTTCTAAAGGGCACCATTGGATTAAAGTGCAACCTTGTTATGCTCCAGTTTGAAGCATCTGGGACATTTTAATGTCAGGCATCCACTCTGCTCTAATCAAATTATTTGCTAATGAAAAAGTGTTCAAAAAGCCAAAAGACAAATCAACAGAGGTGCCAGACACAATGCACAACATGATGGGAATTTGTCTGAGCGCCTTCTGCCTTGTCAGTGAATGAATCCAGATCTACTGTGATAATGCCAGCCTGATGAATGACTGCACGAAAACATCATCTCTGGCGCTGCTCTTAAAATTCTGTCTTGGAAAAGAAACTCAAATCAATGCCTTCTTATTAAATTCATTTTGGCATGAAATACTGGCTTTTTTTATTGGACTCCGATTGGATCAAATCCCACCTTAGCTGATTTGTAACATTTTTAGCATCCATTTCAGATGATTCTGAGGGGGATATTAAGCCTTTAATGGGATCGTATATAAGATTAATATCTAATTTCAAGAAATACTAGAGTGGATGAGTATATTTGGAATTGCTGAAGATATTGGAGCGTGTTAAAAGACTTGTCCACAAACTGTGGTTGTTTTGTTTTTGCTTTTTTCAGGAAAGGTTGGCTGTTGAAATCTAACATCCAGATCACATCCACACATACAGAGAGTGTGACTTGAATCTCATTTTCGTGAAAAACAAGAGCTACTGCTTAGGGGAGAATATATTGTACTATAGATACCAGGGAATTAATTAGGCCAAACCTGACCGAGGTAGACATTTTGATTAAATTCTTGTGAAATGAAGATATATTTACACTCACAAGTACCAAATGGACCAATTATCAGGTAACATTCGACAGGCTGTATACAAGTAGATTTAGACTCCCTGACAGCTTTAATAGGTACTTTTGTTTTACTGCCCATTAATGCAAATAATATATTCTGCCAATCAAATGCCAGCTACTCAATGCATTTAGGCATGAAGATGTGGTCAAAACATGCTGATATTTAGCGCAGGCAGTGAAATAGTAAACATTACGATTTAAAGAGTGGCATAGAATGGAAATCTGGATACATCATGTAGGCAAAGCTGAATAATAGGAGTTCAGTACATGGAAATGGCATAAATCCTGTGACTAAAACCCAGAAAATACACACTGTGAAGATTCACACAGTATCATTATTATGCACACCCCAGGCAGAGTTTAATGGTCACAACATGTCCTTGTGAGATTATAAAAATATATTTTCTCCTTTATTTTTTAAGTTTATCTAAGCTTGTATTATACTTACTAACTGGACAGACTTTAAGAATGTAAAGGAGCAGTTATGTGAAGCAAGCAGTTATACACAACCATGGTGTGTTCACAGTTTGTCAGACCACAAAATGTGACATATAATGATTATAAATTCATTAAATGTCACCCAACCTTCAATTCCATTCTGTATGGTCTGTCTAAATGTATATTTTGATTAGCTTGTTCATGCTTTCATGATCTTTTGGTTAGACTATTGTAATGTGTTACTAGGCAGTTGCCCTGTTGGCCTACGTGATTAACAAACTTCAGCTAATTCAAAAAGCAGCTGCTAGAGTGCTTTCCCGAACAATGAAATATGATCATATTACTCCAGTTCTTTTATCATTTTATCATAATAGCTCCCTATTAAATATTGTATAAATCGAAAAATTGTATTGACCACCTACCAAACCCTGAACGGCTTAGCTCCCCAGTATTTGAGGGAGCTCCAGATGTATTATAGCCCCTCACGTCCACTACGTTCAATTAATTCTGGACAATTGATTATTCCCAGAATATCAAAATCAACTGTAGGCGGTAAATCTTTCTCATATCTGGCACCTAAACTCTGGAATAGCCTTCCTAGCACAGTTTGGTAAGCAGACACACTGTGTCAGCTTAAAACTAGATTAAAGATAGCATACACATAAAACTAATGCTTTTGAAATCGAAATCCTCTAAAGGACTGTTAGTCTGCATTATTTAGGACAACCGGAGCCGGGAACAGTTCACAAAAGACATTATAATTTGAACGGTATCTCTGCTTATGTTAGTCTTTTTTTAATATTCCTGAGGTTTCCATAATCCTGGACCAGGGCGTATCCTAAGCAACTGCTGTGGTGGTCATGGAGAAGTGGAGAGCATGAGACTGATTCCTGTAAGACCCCAGTAACAGACGAGTCTTCACATTGATCCTAAAGGGCCAGCCTGTACACCAGCCGATGACCTCTTCCACCTGCAACTTCTCCACGATGGACATCCAGCTTTCTCCAGCCTCCAGCTTCTAGACTGCAGCTCTGCACAAGAAGTTTGGCCGCAGGAAAAATGGTCCTGTCCAACTAAGCCTGATTTCTCTCAAGGTTTGTTTTCCTTTACTTTCGCCAATTGGTGAAGTTTGTTCCTCGCTGCTGTGACCACTGGCTTGCATGGTTTAGGACT